>NC_045968.1:15115629-15238129 GCF_010909765.2 Amblyraja radiata | reverse complement strand
GTAGCTTACAACCCAGTGGTATGAATATTGATTTCTCCAACTCCAAGTAACCCTTGCTCTCCCCCTCTCTCCATCCCTCCCCATCCTAGTTCTCACGCCCTAGTTTCAGTGCCCTCCTGATTAAATTTTGCTGATTGTGTGCCTCGTTGTCACCTTCCCCTCAGCTGATAAAGAACCATTCTACATTTTCCTTGACCATCGTCCCCTTTCTGAAGAAGGGTCCCTACCTGAAACGTCACCCATTCCTTCTCTCCAGAGATGCTGCCTGTCCCGCTGAGTTACTCCAGCGTTTTGTGTCTACCTTCGGTGTAAGATCAAGATCAAGAGAGTTTATTGTCATGTGTCCCAGATAGGACACTTAAATTCTTGCTTTGCTTCAGCACAACAGTATATAGTAGGCATGAATACAGAACAGATCAGTGTGTTAATATACCATTATATAAATATATACACACATGAATAAATAAACAGATAAAGAGCAAAAAAACAGATAATGGGCTATTATTTTTCACAGTTTCGTTTGAGTTGAGTTTGATAGCCTGATGGCTGTGGGGAAGCAGCTATTCCTGAACCTGGACGTTGCAGCCTTCAGGCTCCAGTAAACTAAAGCCTGAAGGGCCTGTCGCACAGTCGATGTTTTAGGCGACTGCCAGGGATTAGGACAATGGAATTCACCGAAGATCGCATCCTGGCGACAACCTAAGACAGCACCTACGCCCGGAGAAGCCCGCGATCTATGACTGTCGCCGAAAAGTTTTGTCCATTTCAAAATCCCACAGCGAGCAGAAAAATGCTACGATCCCTTGGGCGACTGAGGAGACTGCTCACGACCATACAGGCGACACCCCTACGACAGTCTGGCGACAGCCTAGTCACCAGCAGTCTCCTGAAAAATCGTCTCAGTGGGACAGGCCCTTGACTCTAACTTCATGCCGTGGTGTTAATGTGAATTCTTAAGGGGTCACAGCAAAACAGTTTTAAGATTGAAAGTCTTTTGATTTAATCCCCCAACATTGGGTAATGCTGTGACAAGCTCCTTTGGCCGAAAAACAATATTGCACTGAATTCCTTCCAGGGTCACACATCGCTGTCTCTTTTCCCATTCCCCCCCCTTGTTATATGACAATCTTTTAAAATATATATAATTTCAAAATATTCAGGTAATAAATATATCCAATACATGAACCGTGCAAAAAAAAATCATCTGACATTTTCGGAAGCTATACAGACATTCAATACCATCCAGTATCAGGGGCCACAGTTTAAGAATAAGGGGTAAGCCATTTAGAACGGAGACGAGGAAACACTTTTTCTCACAGAGAGTTGTGAGTCTGTGGAATTCTCTGCCTCAGAGGGCGGTGGAGGCCGGTTCTCTGGATACTTTCAAGAGAGAGCAAGATAGGGCTCTTAAAGATAGCGGAGTCAGGGGATATGGGGAGAAGGCAGGAACGGGGTACTGATTGGGGATGATCAGCCACGAACATATTGAATGGGGGTGCTGGCTCGAAGGGCCGAATGGCCTACTCCTGCACCTATTGTCAATTGTCAATACTGTTTACATGCATTGCTCAAGTTACACAAATTTCTCCCCCCACCCTTGCCGCTCGTGTGGCCCACTGACGTGGAATCCCTTCCCTTATTTTGAGGGGCGTCTCCACCACACCCTGCCCCCATATCCAGCAGCGGAAGGACCCTAGACTGTGGTCGTCCCCCAGCGAGCCTTGGCGTTGGCTGCACCGACCTTCAGAACACAGAGATAGAACGATCCCAGCTCCGAGCTGGGGGAATGTCGCGGCCTTTCCAAAGAATATAAACACACGAGGCAATCAATTGTGGGATGTCGGTGTTATATTAACATGTCAAATTATCGCGTTATGTTATCCTGGACATTACCAGCCCTCCCCTAAACGATTAAAACAACAAATGGCACTTGGAGTCGAAATAAAGCTTCGATAATCAAAAATAGCAGAGGAGATGCACGGATTCCTTTACCCAGAGTAGGGGAATCAAGAACCACAGGACATTGGGTTTGGGGTGAGAGGGGAAAGATTTAATAGGAATCTGAGGGGAAACTTTTTCACCCAGGTTGGTGGGTATATGGAGCAAGCTGCCAGATGAACTAGTGAGGCAGGTACTATCACAGGTAAAATTAGACTTGATCAAGTACGTAGATAGGTAAAATTTGGAAGGATATGGTCCAAACGCAGGTAAGTGGAACTAATTTAGATGCGGCATGTTGGTCGGCATGGATGAGTTGGGCCGAAGGGCCTGTTTCTCTGCTGTACAACTATACAACTCTATAAAACGGAAACTAGACTATTTGTTTAAGAAGGTAGACTATGTCTGAAGAAAACGTCACCTATCCATGTTCTCCACAGATGCTGCCTGACCCGCTGAGTTACTCCCAAACTTTGAGTCGTTTTGTGCAAACTAGCATCTGCAGACCCTTGTTCCTACACTGGACTTGGTTGTTGGATTATTAGAATATTCTCAATAAAATAATATTAGAAATATATGAAAAATAATATTAGATATGAAAACATGCACGTTATCTAGTGTTTACTTTTAGACTTATAGACAATAGGCAATAGGAGTAGGCCATTTGGCCCTTTGAGCCACCACCGCCATTCAACGTGATCATGACTGATCATCCCCAATCAGTACCCCGTTCCTGCCTTCTCCCCATATCCCCTGACTCCGCTATCTTTAAGAGCCAAATCTAGCTCTCTCTTGAAAGTATCCATAGAACCGGCCTCCACCGCCCTCTGAGGCAGAGAATTCCACAGACTCACAACTTTCTGTGTGAAAAAGTGTTTCCTCGTCTCCGTTCTAAATGGCTTACCCCTTATTCTTAAACTGTGGTCCTGGTTCTGGACTCCCCCACCATCGGGAACACGTTTCCTGCCTCTAGCATGTCCAAACCCTTAATGATCTTATGTTTAAATAAGATATTATTATTACATTTCACTCCTCCCCGCATCTGACCCCCTTTTGTCTCCTTTCCCCCCCCACCCCCAGCCTCTGTCACTCACTCCACCCATCTGCCAATCACCCTTCTCACCTGTATTCACCTATCACTCACCGAGCTCTATCCTGCCCCCACCTCTCTTTTTTTAAATCAATTTTCTGCCCCCTACGCCAATCAATCTGAAGAAGGGTCCCGACTCCGAAACGTCGCCTGCACATTCCCTCCGCAGCTGCTGCCTGACCCGCAGAGTTCCTCCAGCACTTGGTGTTTTGATCAAGATTCCAGCGCCTGCAGTTCCTCGGTGCCTCTGCTTAGTCAGTCTTTGTTTTTCTCGGAAGTCGCACATGAATACCTTACTCGGCACTGGCGTAGATTATCAGTCATTGTTTTTGATGCCTAAAGGTAGTTTGAAACTGGGCCAAGGCTGACGTCATCTAGTTAACCTGCCCACGTCTAGTTACAGTCAGAGGTTCGATGAACTCCTTGCCAGGTGAAGGGATGCACCTTTAGTCAGGATTGAACCTGGGTCTCTGGCATTGTGCGGCAGCAACTCTACCGTATTGAAACATATAAGATTATTAAGGGTTTGGACACGCTAGAGGCAGGAAACATATTCCCGATGTTGGGGGAGTCCAGAACCAGGGGCCACAGTTTAGGAATAAGGGGTAAACCATTTGGAACGGAGATGAGGAAACACTTTTTCACACAGAGAGTTGTGGAATTCTCTGTCTCAGAGGGCGGTGGAGGCCGCTTCTCTGGATACTTTCAAGAGAGAGCCAGATAAAACTCTTAAAGATAGCGGAGTCAGTGGATAAGGTGAGAAGGCAGGAACAGGGTACTGATTGTGGATGATCAGCCATGATCACATTGAATGATGGTGCTGGCTCGAAGGGCCAAATGGCCTACTCCTGCACCTATTGTCTATTGTCTATTGTCTACTGCTGAGCCACCTGCGTGAAGTCTGAAAAAGGTTCCCGACCCAAAAACATCACATTTTAACCTTTACTAGCAACATGCATTATTATTATTTATTTGGGATTAATTCAGAAGGGAGTTTTTTTTTCTAAGGATATTCATAATCCAGTGATCTCATGTCTTTGGCAATTGCGACCTTTAACTCTGATTCTGGGAAGGGAACCTGTAGACAGGTGAGCAACTGACTGGAACGACCCGTCTCAGGGAAGTGGGTGAGTCACGAATGGTGCATCCCTTCACCTGGCAAGGAGCTCATCAAACCTCTGACTGTAACTAGACTGTAACTAGATGACGTCAGCCTTGGCCCAGTTTCAAACTACCCCAAGGCATCATAAGCAATGACTGATAATCTACGCCAGTGCCGAGTAAGGTATTCATGCGCGACTTCCGAGCAAACCACAGACTGACGAAGCAGAGGCACCGAGGAACTGCAGGCGCTGGAATCTTGATCAAAACACCAAGTGCTGGAGGAACTCTGCGGGTCACGCAGCAGCTGCGGAGGGAATGTGCAGGCGACGTTTCGGGGTCGGGACCGTTCTTCAGAATGATTGGCGTAGGGGGCAGAAAACTGGAGAAAAAAAAGAGAGGCGGGGGCAGGATAGAGCTCGGTGAGTGATAGGTGGATACAGGTGAGGGGGGTGGTTGGCAGATGAGTGGAGTGAGTGACAGAGGTTGGAGGGGGAAAGGAGACAAAAGGGTGCGGGGAGGAGAGGAGGGGTGAAATGTAAAGCCGGAGGGAGGGGTGTGGGTGGAAGGGGACTTCACCTCTCTGCCAAGTAAACCGCTCCCTTCTTCTGTATCCACCTATCACTCACCAGGGCTTATCCCACCCCCTCCTCTCTTTTTGAAGCTTTCTCCCTCCCCCCACCCTGAAGAAGGGCCCTGACCCAAAACAACACATTCCCTCCACCGAAGGTTTGAGTATTTTGCCTACATCCCATCATGAATACTACACCTCATGCTGCCGCGGCTAGGCCAGCAATAGACAATAGACAATAGGTGCAGGAGGAGGCCATTCGGCCCTTCGAGCCAGAATCGCCATTCAATGTAATCATGGCTGATCATCCCCAATCAGTACCCCGTTCCTGCCTTTTCCCCATATCCCCTGACTCCGCTATCTTTAAGAGCCCTATCTAGCTCTCTCTTGAAAGTATCCAGAGAACCTGCCTCCACCGCCCTCTGAGGCAGAGAATTCCACAGACTCACCACTCTCTGTGAGAAAAAGTGTTTCCTCGTGTCCGTTCTAAATGGCTTACCCCATATTCTTAAGCATAAGGAAGTTCTCTGGATACTTTCAAGAGAGGGCTAGATGGGGCTCTTGAAGATAGCGGAGTCAGGGGATATGGGGAGAAGGCAGGAATGGGGTACTGTTTATGGATGATCAGCCATGATCACATTGAATGGCGGTGCTGGCTTGAAGGGCCATATGGTCTACTCCTGCACCTGTTGTCTATTGTCTATTGTCTACCTTCAGTGGGCCGAAGGGCCTGTTTACGCGCTTTATATCTAAACTAAACTAAACTATTGATGCTGCCTGATCCATTGAGTTACTCCAGCACTTTGTGTCTATCTTTGGTATAAACCAGCTTCTGCAGCTCTGAGGAAGGGTCTCGACCCGAAACATCACCCATTGCTTCTCTCCAGAGATGCTGCCTATCCCGCTAAGTTACTCCAGCATTCTGCGTCTATCCGCAGCTCCTTCCCACTGTATACGAGTTAAAATACAATCCATTTTGAAGCCAAGCGAGGTCTTTTGGGACTACGCTGAGAGATTTCTTAACTGACAGGCCGATTTTCAGTTCAACAAATCCCGTGCCCTTCAGCAATCAGAAGAGAAGAGTCTGGTCAGGGGGAACAGCAGCTAGCAGCTACGCACCATGATTGCTAATCTTGCAATCGGAATAACTTGCTGCCAGTATTCTCTGACCAGCTGATGGGCAGAGCGATTACAGTGGTCATCTATTGATTAAATAGCTCCAGGGAGATTCAAGGCCGCAGGTTTCAGCAAGAGATTTCACATCAAAGCAACTCGGGGCTTGGTTATTTTCTAGATGTGAAGATCAGTAAGTTGCACTGTAGAAAACTCCTCCCAAACCAACTTAAAACTATAAACAGCAAACAAAACAAAGAACACAACTAGAAGGTAAATTGATGGGTCAGCTTTGATCAGCCATTCATGTCTGTAGTCATTCCTTTTGACCCAGTCTACAATTTAACCATGATACAGTAATTTCTTTCTTAGGCCCCCCTCGGTCGTGGCTGACCATGGGTGTCTCCAGGGTTGGAGGATGCCTGTGCGTGACTTTGTTTAACGTGGGGAGACTGGTGCACAGACAGCCACCCCACGGTCCTTGACAGATCTGGGTCAGGATCCAGTGGCATGGAGTCCAAGACCACCGGAGACCCTTCTCTGCTGCAGCCTTCATCCGCCTTCCCAGCCGTTGTGACGCTCCACTAAGGTCAGCCATCGTCCTCCGCCTGTTCCACTGTTGGGGTCTTAATTGGATTGCTCTTTGTCAGGGACCTCCCCCTCGACCTTACCGCCATGGGTGGCCCTACCAGGAGCATAGCTCCAGACGGCATCGCTCTCAGGATCTCAGGACCACACAAGCTTCTCCACCACGACAAGGTGACAATCCACGGAGAAGGTCCACACAGTAAAGGTGGCCACAAAGTGCCGGAGTCTTCTTCTTCGAGTCCGTTGCAATCTCAGATGTCGTTCTGCCAGTATCTGGCGCAGGTCACAGCTGGTCGGGTCGGTTCAGCCAGGTCCTGGGGGCTGCACTGGGGGGCGTCGTCACACTCCAGTAGGTGGGACATTGTCTGTACTGCTCCACAGCTGCATGTGTCTTCTGCCTGGTAGTTCCATGCTTTCATAAGTGCTTTGCACCTCCCCTGCTCCACTCGTAATCTGTTGAGGGTCTTCCAGGTTGGCCAGGGGAGGTCGTGCCCGCTGGCGAGGCATTCTGTCGGAGTGATTCCTCTCCCCATCCAGTCGTGGGCTCGTGTGTTGAGCTGGTTCCATTCATCTTTCCAGATGTTGGTCCTTGCTGTTTCTTTGGTTGTCTGGAGAGGTGGGACTGTCTGCAAGAAACTGGCTGTGGATTTCAGTCGGGGTGGAGGTGCTGTGTGTCCGTGCAGGGGGTGCCTGGTATCGATCTCCTGTGCTCTCCGCTCGTCTTGGGCGACGATGGATCGTCTGATATGGGGGGGGGGGGGGGGCAATACCAGTGCTGGAGTAACTCCGCGGTACAGGCAGCATCTCTGGAGAGAAGGAATGGGTGACGTTTCGGGTCGAGACCCTTCTTCAGACCATACAGTAGGTCTTTTTTTCCAGCTGCACATTGAGCATAGAACATTTTGTGTCGATTTTCGGTAATTTCAATGGCAATTTCAACCTTTTCCAATGTCCAACTTGCCAATGCCGTTACTACACAGGCAGGGACGAGTAGTACTTACGCAGGTGATAACAAATAACGAATCCTCCAGTCGTTCTGTCCAGTTTCATTGCTTCTTTATTGAAGTAGTCGTCCAGACAAAGAAGCGAATGTACCAGATCCTCTTTATTCTTAGACAAGTTGTAGCTCTCCGTTCTTACTATCTGATCTCTCTCCCATGCCCGCTCCAGTGAGAGAATGGAGCGGCTGGGCTTGCACACTCTGGAGTTTAGAAGGATGAGAGGGTATCTTATTGAAACAGATAAGATTATTAAGGGTTTGGACACGCTAGAGGCAGGAAACATAGAAAATAGGTGAAGGAGGAGGCCATTCGGCCCTTCGAGACACCACCGCCATTCATTGTGATCATGGCTGATCGTCCCCAATCAATAGCCCGTGCCTGCCCTCTCCCCATATCCCTTGATTCCACTAGCCCCTAGAGATCTATCTAACTCTTAAATCCATCCAGTGACGTGGCCTCCACTGCCCTCTGTGGCAAAGAATTCCACAAATTCACAAATCTCTGGGTGAAAAATGTTTTTCTCACCTCAGTCTTAAATGGCCTCCCCTTTATTCTAAGACTGTGGCACTTGGTTCTGGACTCGCCCAACATTGGGAATTTTTTTCCTGCATCTAGCTTGTCCAGTCCTTTTATAATTTTATTTATTTCTATAAGATACCCCCTCATCCTTCTAAGCTCCAGTGAATACAAGCCTAGTCTTTTCAATCTTTCCTCGTATGACGGTCCCGCCATCCCAGCGATCATGCTCCCGATATTGGGGGAGCCTCCACGACTTCCATGGGCAGCTCATTCCATACACCCACCACCATTTGTGTGAAAAAGTTGCCCTCAGGTTCCTATTAAACCTTTGTTTAAGAAGGAACCGCAGATGCTGGAAAATCGAAGGTAGACAAAAATGCTGGAGAAACTCAGCGGGTGAGGCAGCATCTATGGAGCGAAGGAAATAGGCAACATTTCGGTACAGACAAGCACCTGCAGTCAGGGTCGAACCTGGGTCTCGAACCAGAACCAGGGGGCACAGTTTAAGAATAAGGCGTAAGCCATTTGGAACGGAGACGAGGAAACACTTTTTCTCACAGAGAGTGGTGAGTCTGTGGAATTCTCTGCCTCAGAGGGCGGTGGAGGCCGGTTCTCTGGATGCTTTCAAGAGAGAGCTAGATAGGGCTCTTAAAAATAGCGGAGTCAGGGGATATGGGGAGAAGGCAGGTACGGGGTACTGATTGTGGATGATCAGCAATGATCACATTGAATGGCGGTGCTGGCTCGAAGGGCCGAATGGCCTACTCCTGCACCTATTGTCTATTGTCTATTGTCTCTGGCGCGGTAAGGCAGCAACTCTACCGCTGAGCCACCGTGCCGCCCTATCTGTTCCACTCATGCCTGACCCGCTGAGTTACTCCAGCTTTTTGTGTCTATCTTCGGTTTAAACCAGCATCCGCAGTTCCTTCAAACACCACTCATGATCTTATACGCCTCAAAAAGATCACCCTTCATCCTCCTGCGCTCCAAGGAATAAAGCCCCAGTCTGCTCAACTTCTCCCTGTAGCTCAGGCCCTCAAGTCCTGGCACCATCCTAGTTAAGTTCATAAGAGATAGGAGCAGAATTAGGCCATTCGGCCCATCGAATCTACCCCGCCATTCAATCATGGCTGATCTATCCCTCCCTCATAACCCTATTCTCCTGCCTTCTCCCCATAACTCCTGATACCTGTACTAATCAAGAATCTATCTATCTCTGCCTTAAATATATCCATTGACTTGTCCTCCATAGCCGTCTGTGGCAAAGAAAATGCCACAGATTCACCACCCTCACACCATATGTTGTATGTGAAATGAACACACGTGGAGAGGGCAGGTTTGGAGGGATATGGACCAAACACGGGCAGGTGGGACGAGTGTAGCTGGGACATATTGGCAGGATGGGCCGAAGGGCCTGTTTCCATGCTGTATCACACTATGAAAGCCATCGTGCAGGTGCGTTTGTATTAGCACAGCAGTGGGGTGGGGACGGAATGTGTAAACCTGTGCCTCTGGCAGGTTAGGCACAGCTAAGTGACTCGGAGCTCCTGGACACAGAGGCTGGCAGCGAGCTGGGATGAGGAGAGATGAATCATCAGCTGGAACTTGTGCACTGTCCCTGGGAAGGGCAGGAAACGTGGAATACAAGGACATAAAGCTCTGGGGATGGTCGAAATCTGAGCATGTCGCTACGCGTGGCCAAATATATATACTCATCTCTCTCTCTCTCTCTGTCTCCCCCAGTGAGTGTAGGCAGGAGAGACAGAGAGAGAGGGAGAGAGAGAGAGAGAAGTTACACTAATTGACATTAACTGACACTAAGAAATTAATATTGAATTGCTAAACTTGCTATTGTGTTGTACTACTTACAGCTGCAAGAACGTGTAGCAATCAATAAAGGGCTATAGGCCTATTGCGAGTTTATGTACAGGGACATATCTATCCATGCACTGTATACTTGTATTTATACTTATGCATTTTAAATATGTATGTCATATTTTATACTTTGGCAATATAACAATGTTTTTTAAATGTTATTGAATTGAGAGAGAGAGAGAGAAAATGAGGGAGAGGGAGAGAGAGAGGGAGGAGGGGGAGAAAATGAGTGAGAGAGAGGGAGGGAGACGAGGGGAGGGGAAAATAGGGAGCACCTGAGACAAGACGTGGGGGCCCGGGGCGGGGGAGAGTGGACGAGCGGGAGGGTGGCTCCCTCTCGCGAGAGAGAGGGAGGGAAGGGAGAAAATGAGGAAGAGAGGGGGGGAGACTCCACTCCAATGCCTATACTGTTGCACCACCTAATGCGTTAACAAATAAGCGACCCACGCATTCGCAGAAATAAAACGGCAGTTTAGTGAAAATAACGAACTCCAAAGTGGAACGAACTTTGTTTTGCAAAGTACCAAAATCAAAACAATACCATTTTGGCCCGAGGCACAAGGAACTGCAGGTGCTGGCGTCCTGAACAAAACACAAAGTGCTGGAGGAACTCAGCGGGTCAGGCAGCGTCTGTGGAGGACGTGGACAGGCGAGGTTTGGAGTCGGGACCCTTCGTCAGAGAGATAGTAATAGTGCGGCTTTGGCCTGGTCTCCCACCCAACCAGGAGGCTGCGGGGTGAGACGGGGCCTGGGCAATGTGTGGGACCAAACCTCGCTCAGAGTAGCTTTCACAGGGCAAGCTGGAGTCATGCTCAGAAGTGATAGTAGCAGAATTAGGCCATTCAGCTCATCAAGTCTACTCCGACATTCAATCATGCCTGATCTATCTTTCCCTTTCATCCACATTCTCCTGCCTTCTCCCCATATCCCCTGACTCCACTATCTTTAAGAGCCCTATCTAGCTCTTTCTTGAAAAGAGAGCTCTTATATAGAGCTCTTAAAGATAGCGGGGTCAGGGGAGAAGGCAGGAACGGGGTACTGATTGGGGATGATCAGCCATGGTCACATTGAATGGCGGTGCTGGCTCGAAGGGCCGAATGGCCTCCTCCTGCACCTATTGTCTAAATATATCCACTGACTTGGCCTCCACAGCCATCTGTGGCAAAGAATTCCACAGATTCACCACCCTCTGACTAAAGAAATTCCTCCTCAGCAGGTAGACAAAAGTGCTGGAGAAACTCAGCGGGTGCGGCAGCATCTATGGAGCGAAGGAAATAGGCAACTTTTCGGGCCGTTTTCCAGCATCTGCAGTTCCTTCTTAAACATTTAAGTTTGCGGATGACACTAAGCTGGGGGGCAGTGTTAGCTGTGAGGAGGATGCTAGGAGACTGCAAGGTGACTTGGATAGGCTGGGTGAGTGGGCAAATGTTTGGCAGATGCAGTATAATGTGGATAAATGTGAGGTTGTCCATTTTGGTGGCAAAAACAGGAAAGCAGACTATTATCTAAATGGTGGCCGACTAGGAAAAGGGGAGATGCAGCGAGACCTGGGTGTCATGGTACACCAGTCATTGAAAGTAGGCAGGTACACAAAATTGCTGGGGAAACTCAGCGGGTGCAGCAGCATCATTTGAAAGTAGGCATGCAGGTGCAGCAGGCAGTGAAGAAAGCGAATGGTATGTTAGCTTTCATAGCAAAATGATTTGAGTATAGGAGCAGGGAGGTTCTACTGCAGTTGTACAGGGTCTTGGTGAGACCACACCTGGAGTATTGCGTACAGTTTTGGTCTCCAAATCTGAGGAAGGACATTATTGCCATAGAGGGAGTGCAGAGAAGGTTCACCAGACTGATTCCTGGGATGTCAGGACTGTCTTATGAAGAAAGACTGGATAGACTTCGTTTATACTCTCTAGAATTTAGGAGATTGAGAGGGGATCTTATAGAAACTTATAAAATTCTTAAGGGATTGGACAGGCTAGATGCAGGAAGATTGCTCCCGATGTTGGGGAAGTCCAGGACAAGGGGTCACAGCTTAAGGATAAGGGGGAAATCCTTTAAAACCGAGATGAGAAGAACTTTTTTCACACAGAGAGTGGTGAATCTCTGGAACTCTCTGCCACAGAGGGTAGTCGAGGCCAGTTCATTGGCTATATTTAAGAGGGAGTTAGATGTGGCCCTTGTGGCTAAGGGGATCAGAGGGTATGGAGAGAAGGCAGGTACGGGATACTGAGTTGGATGATCAGCCATGATCATATTGAATGGCGGTGCAGGCTCGAAGGGCCGAATGGCCTACTCCTGCACCTAATTTCTATGTTTCTATGTTTCTATTTCCTCCTCAGCAGGTCAGGCAGCGTTTCTACAGAACATGGATGGGCAACATTTCAGGTCGAGACCCTTCTTCGTTCAGACTGATTGTAGGGGTGGGGGGGGGGGGGGGCAGGGGGAAGGATGGACAAAGCCTGGCTTGTTTCAGGTGGTCACGGGGGAGGGGGTGGTCTATAGGGAGATGGTTGGACAAAGGCCCGGGATGAACACATACAAGGTGTGAATCACAAGGATTAGAGTCGTGAATTGTGAAGTGGGAGGATTAATGAGGTGTGAATTGTTTGGGGAGTCAGTCTGGGGCTCAGGGGAGGAGAGGAGAGGAGGGGGGGGGGAGAAAGAGGGGGTGTTTATGGGTGAAAAGGCGAGGTGGGATGTTTTTTAGAAGCTACCTACAGTTGGAGAAGTCCAACACAGGACAACGTGGCGCCTGGTCTCACACCAAGTGGTATATCCAATGTGTTCCGAATGCCACTGGTCTTAGACAATAGACAATAAGTGCAGGAGGAAGCCATTCGGCCCTTCGAGGCAGCACCGCCATTCAATGTAATCATGGCTGATCATCCCCAATCAGTACCCCGTTCCTGCCTTCTCCCCATATCCCCTGACTCCACTATTTTTTATCTAGCTCTCTCTTGAAAGCCCCCACGGTGATATCACACTGGCCAACGAACTAAACACCTTCTTTGCCCGGTTCGATACTGGCAACACCACCAGGTGTGGAATAACCCCGGTCATAGCGGAGGGACAGGCCTTAACACTGAGCACTCAGGAGGTACAGTGCGCTCTGCGTAGGATCAATCCACGCAAGGCTGCAGGCCCGGATGGTGTACAGGGAAGAGTATTAAAGGACTGTGCTGGACAGCTGGCGGAGGTATTCACGAGAATCTTCAATCTCTCTCTATCTCTGGCAACGGTCCCCAAGTGCCTGAAAACAGCCACCATAGTGCCGGTGCCGAAAAAGTCCAAAATCACCAACCTCATCGACTACCGGCCGGTTGCCCTGACTCCAATCCCCATGAAGTGCTTCGAAAGGCTGGTCCTCTCCCATATTAAATCCAGCATCCCTGCCTCACTGGACTCCCATCAATTTGCATACAGGGCAAATAGATCGACAGAGGATGCCATCTCTCTGGCCCTTCACACTGTCCTGACTCACCTGGACAGACAGGGCACTTATGTGAGGAGGCTCTTCATTGACTATAGCTCTGCATTCAATGCGGTCATCCCCACCAAGCTCACCACCAAACTCCACCAGCTAGGCCTCAGCTCACCGATATGCGCTTGGATCCTGAACTTTCTCAAGGAGCGACCGCAGGCAGTGAGACTGGGCCCGCACCTGTCCTCCACCATCACCCTGAGCACCGGCACACCACAGGGTTGTGTACTAAGCCCCATGCTCTACTCCCTCTTCACTCACGACTGTGTCCCTGCATTCTACACCAACACCATCGTGAAGTTTGCAGACGACACAACAGTGATTGGGCTGATCACCAACGGTGATGAAACAAACTACAGAGCGGAGGTGCAGAACCTGGCGGACTGGTGCGCCAATAACAACTTGGCACTAAACACCTCCAAGACCAAGGAGCTGATTATTGACTTCAGGAGGTCCCATTCTGGAGAATACGCCCCAATCTCCATTTACGGGGAAAGTGTGGAGAGAGTGTCCAGCTTTAAGTTTCTGGGCACTCACATTTCAGAAGACCTCACATGGTCCACGAACACCGCCGCGCTGGTCAAGAAGGCACAGCAACGACTGTACTTCCTGAGGACATTAAAAAAGACTGCTCTGCCCCAGCAGCTGCTGACAACGTTCTACCGCTGCACCACAGAGAGCATACTAACGTATGGCATCTCTGTGTGGTATCTCAGCTGCACAGAGGCGGAGAGGAGAGCTCTACAGCGCATCGTCAACAGAGCGCAGAGGATCATCGGGACAGAGCTACCAGCCTTGGAGGGCATCTACCACACGCGGTGCCTCAGGAAGGCCCTCAGCATCCATAAGGACTCATCACACCCCTGCCACGGTCTGTTTCAACTACTTCCCTCCGGCAGACGTTACAAGGCCTTCTACGCCCGAACCTCCAGACTCAGGAACAGTTTCATCCCAAGAGCTATAGCGGCTCTGAACCGGCCCTAATGAGTGCCCCCCCACCCACCCCCTTTGGACAGTCTCCCTCAGATGGTCACGTCAATCAATTCAGCTTGTTTATTTATGTATTGTATTTATTTACCTTTCTTGTACATCAGTGGAGCTGCACACTAAATCTCGTTGCACTGACGTGCAATGACAATAAAAGATATATTATTATTATCCAGGGAACCCGCCTCCACCGCCCTCTGAGGCAGAGATTTCCACAGACTCACCACTCTCTGCGAGAAAAAGTGTTTCCTCGTCTCCGTTCTAAATGGCTTACTCCTTATTCTTAAACTGTGGCCCCTGGTTCTGGACTCCCCCAACATCGGGAACATGTTTCCTGCCTCTAGCGTGTCCAAACCCTTAACAATCTCATATGTTTCACTGAGATACCATCTCATCCTTCTAAACTCCTGAGTGTACAAGCCCAGCTGCTCCATTCTCTCAGCATATGACAGTCCCGCCATCCCGGGAATTAACATGGTAAACCTACGCTGCACTCCCTCAATAGCAAGAATGTCCTTCCTCAAATTAGGGGGCCAAAACTGCACACAATACGCCAAGAGGGAGTTAGATATAGCTCTTAGGGCTAAAGGAATCAGGGGATATGGGGAGAAAGCAGGAACGGGGTACTGAATTTAGATGATCAGCCATGATCACATTGAATGGCGGTGCAGGCTCGAAGGGCTGAAAGGCCTACTCCTACAAATATTTTTCTATGTTTCCATGTTTCTAGTCATGTGTAGGAAGGAACTGCAGATGCTGGCTCACACCGAAGATAGACTCAAAGTGCTGGTCTCGACTCGAAACGTCTCTATCCAAAGGACAGAGAGCTGGAGTAACTCAGCGGGTCAGGCAGCATCTCTGCAGAAAATGGATGGGTGATATATCGCGCCTCTTAAGGATGGAGATCAAGGGTGTGGTAGTGGGGGGGGGGGGGGGGGGGGGGGGGGGTAGGGGTAGTTTTGTTTATTGTCACGTGTACTGAGGTACAGTGAAGCGTTATCCAGTCAACGATAAGACTACACATGATTACAATTGAGCATCCACAGATAAATGGAATAACGTTTAGTGCAAGGTAAAGCCAACAATGTCCGATCCAAGATAGTCCGAGTGTTTAAGAAGGAACTGCAGATGCTGGAAAATCGAAGGTAGACAAAAATGCCGGAGAAACTCAGCGGGTGAGGCAGCACCTATGGAGCGAAGGAAATAGGCGACGTTTCGGGTTGAGACCCTTCTTCAGACATAGATAGTCCGAGGGTCTCCAGTGAGGAGGATGGTAGCTCAGAACTACTCTCTAGTTATGATAGGATGGTTAATTTGCCTGATAACAGCTGGGAAGAAACTGCCCCTGAATCTGGATGTGTGTGTTTTAATGTTGGTGTTCTGTGGAATTCTCTGCCTCAGTGGCCGGTGGAGGCCGGTTCTCTGGATACTTTCAACAGAGAGCTAGATAGAGCTCTTGAAGATAGCGGAGTCAGGGGATATGGGGAGATGGCAGGAATGAGGTACTGATTGAGGATGATCAGCCATGATCACATTGAATGCGGGTGCTGGCTCGAAGGGCCGGATGGCCTACTCCTACACCTATTGTCTATTGTCTATTGTGTATAATGTTGTAATTTGATGGTTGATGTTTTGCAGGCTGCAGTTTTTATCGATGCAGTACTTTGTAACGGTGAACATGTGATAGAGGCAAGGTACACAAACATGCTGGAGAAACCCAGCGGGTGCAGCAGCATCTATGGAGCGAAGGAAATAGGCAACGTTTCGGGCCGAAACCCTTCTTCTCCAGCATTTTTGTGTACCTTCGATTTTCCAGCATCTGCAGTTCCTTCTTAAACACATGCTCCTTATTTAGGAAAAGAAAAGCACAAACTGCTTAAAGTTCAATGGCAGACCACAAAAATCTGGTGCAACTCAGCGGGACAGGCAGCATCAAAGATCCTATAGCGGAGCAAGATAGACCCCTCCTGCTAAATGCAATGGGCTGACGTGTAGTACTCAACGGAACGGAACGTGGGCCTTTTTTTCATCCATTTCAGTAACCCGACCCGATCCGACTCGCAGTGTAATCAACGTTGCGGGGGAACAGTTTGTGTTAATAAATTAAAATTTTTACCAAATAACTTTTATTTTTACGAGGATGTTTCCATAACCGGCTTCCGTCTCCGCACTAGTATCTTTGCTCCGCTATGGAATCTTTGGTGCGGAGACGGAAGCCGGTTACGGAAATGGGGCCGAAAATTACCCATGAATCTGCCCATGACCGCACTACCTCTTTTTCGTCGAGTGATCTATCTTGCTTGTTATAGGATCTTTGGGCAGCATCTCTGGAGAAAAGGAATGGGTGACGTCTCGGCTCATTGGACTGAGAGTCAGCGAGGGGGGGGGGGGGGGGTGGTATGGGAAGGTGCAGAACAAAGCAGAGCCTGCATCGATGACTCAGGAAAGGTGGAGCCCACAATGGCCTATTGTTGGCTGGGGACGAGGTGATAATGGTGAAATTAGCAAGAGGACTAGGGTGGGGGAGAGGCGGAGAGAGAAGGAGTGCAAGGGAATATGGACTTGAAGTTCAATGATGATCAGAAGACGGAGTGGGCGGAGGGGAATATGGATCTGCATTATATATTATTTAGTGTATTATTGTTAGTCATTTATAATATTATTGGTTATTATAAAGGAACAAAGAACTGCAGATGGTGGATTATACCAAAGATAGCCACAAAGTGCTTGAGTAACTATGCGGGTCAGGCAGCATCTCTGGATAAAAAGGATTGGTTGGAATTCTCAGGTTGGAACCTTTCTTCAGACGGTCCTGACCCGAAACTTCACCCATCCTTTTTCTCCATTGGTTTTAGAGATTTGTTAGTGTGTTTCAATTCATTAAAGGGCCTGTGAAGCTGCAGGACGCAAGGATCTCATTGTTCCATTGCTAGTACCTGTACTGATGACAATTAAACCCTGTGACGGAAGGAACTGCAGATGCCGGTTTACACCGAAGGTAGACACTGAAATGCTGGAGTAACTCAGCGGGACGGGCAGCATCTCTGGATAGAAGCAATGGGTGACGTTTCGGTTCGAGACCCTTCTTCAGACCCGAAACGTCACCTTTTCCTTCTCTCCAGAGCTGCTGCCTGTCCTGCTGAGTTACTCCGGCATTTTATGTCTACGGTTTAAACCAGCATCTGCAGTTCCTTCCTACATAGATATACAGGGAAGCTCAACCCGAAACGTCACCTATTCCTTCGCTCCATAGATGCTGCCTCACCCGCTGAGTTTCTCCAGCATTTTTGTCGACCTAAGTTAATTTAGTTTAGTTTAGTTTATTTAAATTTAATTTAGTTTCAATCCATTTAGATCAGTTCCGTTCAGTTCAGTTTAGTTTAGTTGAGTTTAGTTCAGAGATGCAACATCAAAACAGGATGAGTGACTCTGTGACTCTAATGATCCGTTACAATCCCCTCTCCTACATGGATCCTTACCCCATACTTATTCCACAGTTGTGTCTGGCATAGAATCTAATTGAATCTTTTTTTAGCATTTAGAGACACAGCGTGGAAACAGGCCCTTCGGCCCATCGAGTCCGCGCCGACCATCGATCTCCCGTTCACACTAGTTCCATGTTATCCCACTGTCTCATCCACTCCCTACACACTAGGGGGCAATTTACCGATTAACCTACAAACCCGCACGTCTTTGGGATGTGGGAGGAAACCGGAGCACCCGGAGGAAACCCACGCGGTCACGGGGAGGACGTGCAAACTCCACACACACAGACAGCACCTAAGGTCAGGATTGAACCCGGGTCTCTGGCGCCGTGAGGCAGCCGCTCTGGGCTCATGATGTTGATATTTTGTAAAAATAGGGAAGGTTTAAATTCAAGATGTGCCAAAATTGTTCGTGCTGCCAAATAGATTTTGAATCTGTGACATTTTATTAGTTCAAGTGTTAGTCGGTCATTATGAGCTGAGGCTCTGATGTATTTTACTGTTTATAAGAGTGAGCCATGACTCCAAATATTTTTACCAGTCTGTTTAATATTGTTGGTAATAAGTCTCCTTTTATATACTTCACTTCCAAGACTGTAACAGTGTTCATTTTCAATCCTTGTTTAAATTGAACGACGTGGAAAAAAAGGACACAGAGTGCTGGAGTAACCCAGCGGGTCAGGCAGCATCTCTGGAGAACATGGATAGGTGACCATAACATCATAAGAGATAGGAGCAGAATTAGGCCATTCGGCCCATCAAGCCTACTCCGCCATTCAATCATGGCTGATCTATCTCTCCCTCCTAACCCCATTCTCTTGCCATCTCCCCGTAACCTCTGACACCCGTACTGTGCAAGAATCTATCTATCTCTGCCTTAAAAAAACCCAATGACTTGGCCTCCGCAGCCTTCTGTGGCAAAGAATTCCACAGATTCACCACCCTCTGACTATAAAGATCCCCTGTGCCCTATATCCTGTGATGCTTCGGATTAGACCCTTCTTCAGACTACATAGTGAATTCAACTTGACTAATTAAAAAAATAAATATAAGAAATAATAAATATAAGAAAACACAAAAAATCCAATAGGTTTGCATATCAAACAATTACATATTACCTGAAACTTTCTCCTTGTCTGAAGAAGGGTCTCGACCCGAAATGCTGCCTTTTTCCTTCGCTCCATAGATGCTGCCTCACTCGCTGAGTTTCTCCAGCATTTTTGTCTACCTTCTGAAACTTTCTCCTGATTGGAAAGGCAAAAATAGACAATAGACAATAGGTGCAGGAGTAGGCCATTCGGCCCTTCGAGCCAGCACCACCATGATTATGGCTGATCATCCACAATCAGTACCCCGTTCCTGCCTTCTCCCCATATCGCCTGACTCCGCAATCTTTAAGTTCTATCTAAAGGGCTTGTCCCACTTTCACGACCTAATTCACGACCTCTGCCGAGTTTGCCCTTGACTCGTACTCGCAGCACGGCCGTCACGAGGTCGTAGGAGGTCGTAGGTAGGTCGTAGCAGGCGTGATGCTAGTCTTGGCATCAAGTAGGTCGGGGCGTTTTTTCAACATGATGAAAAATGTCCACGAGTAAAAAAGGTTGTGAAAGTGGGACAGGCCCTTAACTCTCTCTTGAAAGCATCCAGAGAATTGGCCTCCACTGCCTTTTGAGGCAGAGAATTCCACAGATTCACAACCCTCTGGGTGAAAAACTTTTTCCTCGTCTCCATTATAAATGGCATACCCCTTATTCTTAAACTGTGGCCCCTGGTTCTGGACTCCCCCAACATCGGGAACATTGCCACTGTGCCCAATCACACCCAGAGTGGTTCAGTCGGGAACGAGTTGGCGCGATGCTTTTGGAGAATTGCCTGCAAGAACTTATTAGGAAATTCCGACATCCACGTTCACAGCTAAAACTCTAATTCCAAGTTGAAATCACACGAAGAAGAATTATGTATTTGGCAAATCATGAAAGGCCTAACCATAAATCATGAGTGCTGCAGGAAAAGTCCATAAAACACTGATTACTCTTCCTCTAACTGTGACTCGGGTCTCCAGAGCAGAACTAAAGATAGTTTCAGAGACAGAAGATGCACTTCAACGCAAAAATCTAGTCGGACTCATTAACTAAGTAGCTGCAATGTGGGCAAGCTGGTGTCTTTCAGATAACATAGTCAAAAAATACATTGAAATGAGTCTTGGCAAAAACAACACATTTCTTGGCCAAAATTCCTTCCTCAACTAACAACAGAAAGATTTAGGCTTTGCCTTATCATCGTCACATGTACCACAGTACAATGGAAAACTTTGCCAACCAAACAGAGCAGATAATAGTTTAGGAAGGAACTGCAGATGCTGGAAAATCGAAGGTAGAAAAAAAAGCTGGAGAAACTCAGCGGGTGAGGCAGCATCTATGGAGCGAAGGAATAGGTGACGTCTCGACCCGAAACGTCGCCTATTCCTTCGCTCCATAGATGCTGCCTCACCCGCTGAGTTTCTCCAGATAATAGTTTAGGTTAGTTTAGAGATACCGCCCGGAAACAGGCCCTTCGGCCCACAGAGTCCGTGCCAACCAGCGATCCACCGCACACTTGCACTACCCTACGCACACTAGGGACACTTTACAATGATACCAAACCAATTAGCCCACAAACCTGTACGTCTTTGGAGCGTGGGAGGAAACCAGAGGTCCAGAGAAAACCCACGCAGGTTAGTTGAGGGAGAAGGTACAAACTGCGTACAGACAGCACCCATGGTCAGGATCGAACCCGGGTCTCTGGCGCTGTGAGGCATCAACTCTACCGCTGCGCCACCGTGCTCTACTAAACTATACATAAATACAATCAAATCAAACTCAAGAACAATAAGGAGAGCATAGGGGAAGAATACAATACGAACTTAGCAACTTGGGACTTAATTCATTACTTTTAGCCAGTTTGCAGTATGCAAAATGGTTGCTGCATTTCAGTCCAAGGCAATTATTATCAAGGCTTATTGAATCGTTTAGGGACATTCCTGAATTATGTAATACAATGCGTTATAAATGCACTGCTTTTTCTTCAGAAGAATACAGTGCGTAAACAAATAGCAAATCTATAAGTTGTAAATGCTGACTTTTGTTTTCTTGCAAGTTTGACATTGGGGAAGCTGGTAGAGCTACTGCCTCGCAGCACCAGAGAACCGTGTTCGATCCTGACCTCGGGTGTTGTCTGTATTGAGTTTGCACGCTCTCCCTGTGACCGCGTGGGTTTCACAAAGACGTGCGGGTTTGTAGGTTAATCGGCCCTCTGTAAAATCGCCCCCTAGTGGATGAGAGTGGGATAACATAGAACTAGTGTGAATGGGTGATCGACGGTGGGCCAAAGGGCCTGTTTCCGTGCTGTATCTCTAAACTCTCAAAGCAGAAAAGTTAAATACAGGGTCATTACAATTCTCTGCATAATACAACAGTGGAGTAAGGACCCATTAAAGAGACAGGATTGCAACTGATCAATAGATAATAGACAATAGGTGCAGGAGTAGGCCATTTGGCCCTTCGAGCCAACACTGCCATTCAATGTGATCATGGCTGATCATCCCCAATCAGTACCCCGTTCCTGCCTTCTCCCCATATACCCTGACTCCGCTATCTTTAAGAGCCCTATCTCACTCTCACTTGAAAGTATCCAGACATCCGGCCTCCACTGAGGCAGAGAATTCCACAGACTCACAGCTCTCTGTGTGGATAAGTGTTTCCTTGTCTCCGTTCTAAATGGCTCATTAAAGTCATAGAGTTATACAGCGTGGAAACAGACCCTTCGGCCCAACTTGCCCACAGCTCTGTGAGTGCAACCATGGGGCGGTGCAGCGGTAGAGTTGCTGCCTCACAGCACCCGAGACCCGGGTTTGATCCTGACTACGGGTGCTGTCTGTACGGAGTTTGAACGTTCTCCCTGTGACTGCGTGGGTTTTCGCTGGTTGCTCCAGTTTCCTCCCACACTCCAAAGACGTACAGGTTTGTCGATTAAATGGCTTTGGTAAAAATTGTAAATTGACCCTACTGTGTGCAGGATAGTGTGCGGGGATCGTTGGTTAGCACAGACTCGGTGGGCCGAAGGGCCCATTTCCGCGCAGTATCTCTAAACTAAATTAACTAATCAATGTTCTATGTGATGCATTGATCACAGTAAGGATTGTTATTCAGTGCAGATTGGGGAACTAACTCGTCGGTTATTCTTCCCAGCAGTTATCAGGCAACTGAATCATCCCACCACAACCAGAGACCAGTGCGGAACTTCTCTCTACCTTATCGGTGACCCTCGGACTATCCTAGAACGGTCTCGACCCGAAACATCGCCTATTCCTTCGCTCCATAGATGCTGCCTCACCCGCTGAGTTTCTCCAGCATTTTTGTCTACCTTCGATTTTTCCAGCATCAGCAGTTCCTTCTTAAACACTCGGACTGTCCTTGATCGGACTTTACCTTGCACTAAGCGTTATTCCCTTATCATGTATCTGTACACTGCAAATGGCTCGATTGGGCCGAATGGCCTACTCCTGCATCTATTGTCTGTTGTCGATTGTAATCACGTATTGTCTTGTCGCCGACTGGTTAGCACGCAGCAAAGAGCTTTTCACTGTACCTCGCTGGACTTGACAATGAACTAAACGTAACTAAAGTTACAAATGAAGGCAGCTGCAAAAGAAGACAATTTTCTTTGAGGAAGGAGATGAAGAGGATTTTTTTTAGTCGGATGGTCGTAGCAAGCAAAGAAGACAAAACAATCAGAGGAAGCTCGGAGTTTTGTAAATTGAATGCGATTGTAGTCAATCACCCACACAAGCAGCCCAGGGGTCAGCAGGCACCAAGGCCAGCACTCGTGTGTGTGTGGGCAGGCAGGCAGTGACTTCTGTTTCACATTCTTTCCATTCTCGCTCAGCTGGGACCTGCCTTGCCCTGGCGCGGATCATTCTTCAACAGCTGTCCGTCCCCCGACAGTCACCACAAAACCACCTGCCTCCCCCCTCCATGCCACCCTGCCTGCCATCTCCCCCCCCCCCCCCCCCCCCCCACACACACAGTTTAAGAATAAGGAGTAAGCCACTTAGAACAGAGACGAGGAAACACTTTTTCACACAGAGAGTTGTGAGTCTGCGGAATTCTCTGCCTCAGAGGGCGGTGGAGGCAGGTTCTGTAGACAATAGACCATAGACAATAGGTGCAGGAGTACGCCATTCGGCCCTTCCAGCCAGCACCGCCATTCAATGTGATCATGGCTGATCATCCACAATCAGTACCCCGTTCCTGCCTTCTCCCCATATAACCTGACTCCGCCATCTTTAAGAGCCCTATCTCGTTCTCTCTTGAAAGTATCCGGAGAGTCGTCCTCCACCAGAGAATTCCACAGACTCACAACTTTCTGTGAGAAAAAATGTTTTCTCGTCTCCGTTCTAAATGGCTTACCCCTTATTCTTAAACTGTGTGGCCCCTGGTTCTGGACTCCCCCAACATCGGGAACATGTTTCCTGCCTCTAGCGTGTCCCAACCATTAATAATAGAAACATAGAAACATAGAAAATAGGTGCAGGAGTAGGCCATTCTGCCCTTCGAGCCTGCACCACCATTCAATATGATCATGGCTGATCATCCAACTCAGTATCCTGTACCTGCCTTCTCTCCATACCCCCTGATTCCTTTAGCCACAAGGGCCACATCTAACTCCCTCTTAAATATAGCCAATGAACTGGCCTCAATTACCCTCTGCGGCAGAGAATTCCAGAGATTCACCACTCTCTGTGTGAAAAAAGCTTTCCTCATCTCGGTCCTAAAAGATTTCCCCCTTATCCTTAAACTGTGACCCCTTGTTCAGGACTTCCCCAACATCGGGAACAATCTTCCTGCATCTAGCCTGTCCAACCCCTTAAGAATTTTGTAAGTTTCTATAAGATCCCCCCTCAATCTTCTAAATTCTAGCGAGTACAAACCGAGTCTATCCAGTCTTTCTTCATATGAAAGTCTTGACATCCCAGGAATCATTCTGGTGAACCTTCTCTGTACTCCCTCTAAGGCAAGAATGTCTTTCCTCAGATTAGGAGACCAAAACTGTACGCAATACTCCAGGTGTGGTCTCACCAAGACCCTGTACAACTGCAGTAGAACCTCCCTGCTCCTATACTCAAATCCTTTTGCTATGAATGCTAACATACCATTCGCCTTCTTCACTGCCTGCTGCACCTGCATGCCTACTTTTAATGACTGGTGTACCATGACACCCAGGTCTCGTTGCATCTCCCCCTTTCCTAATCGACCACCATTCAGATAATAATCTACTTTCCTGTTTTTGCCACCAAAGTGGATAACCTCACATTTATCCACATTATACTGCATCTGCCATGCATTTGCCCACTCACCCAGCCTATCCAAGTCACCTTGCAGCCTCCTAGCATCCTCCTCACAGCTAACACTGCCCCCCAGCTTCGTGTCATCCGCAAACTTGGAGATGTTGCATTCAATTCCCTCATCCAAATCATTAATATATATTGTAAATAGCTGGGGTCCCAGAACTGAGCCTTGCGGTACCCCACTAGTCACTGCCTGCCATTGTGAAAAGGACCCGTTTACTCCTACTCTTTGCTTCCTGTCTGCCAACCAGTTCTCTATCCACATCAATACTGAACCCCCAATACCGTGTGCTTTAAGTTTGTATACTAATCTCTTATGTGGGACCTTGTCGAAAGCCTTCTGAAAGTCCAGATATAACACATCCACTGGTTCTCCCTTATCCACTCTACTAGTTACATCCTCGAAAAATTCTATAAGATTCGTCAGACATGATTTACCTTTCATAAGTTCATGCTGACTTTGTCCAATGATTTCACCACTTTCCAAATGTGCTGTTATCCCATCTTTAATAACTGATTCTAGCAGTTTCCCCACTACCGACGTTAGACATAATCTTGTATGTTTCAATAAGATGCCCTCTCATCCTTCTAAATTCCAGAGTGTACAAGCCTTTCTCAGGAGCATACTTCATAACAACACCCTGGCCACACACTCATCTCACCCCTGCCATCGGGAAGAAGGTACAGGAGCCTGAAAACTGTAACGCCCAGGTTCAGAAGCAGCTTCTTCCCAACAACACTCAGGCTATTAAACACCACAACCTCCAACTAAGCTGCAAACTTCCTAGACTTAGCACTATTGTCATTCATTGTAGCGACAAGGAAGGGAACTGCAGATGCTTGTTCATACACAGAAGGACACAGAGTGCTGGAGTAACTCAGCAAGTCACACAGCATGTCCGGAGAAAATGAAGAGGTGGCCCCCGCTGAGTTACTCCAGCATTTTGTGTCTATCTACGGTTCAAACTAGCACCTGCAGTTCCTTCATTAAGCATGTCTGGAGAACTTGAACAGGAGACGTTTTACTAGGAGACCCTGTTTTTGATCTACTCAACTTCTTTTTTGTTGTTTATTAGCGTGTTTACAGCGTACTATGTTTACATTTCCGCTGAGCTGCTGTAAGTAAGAACACATCAAAGCTCCCTCCCTCCCTCTCTCCCTCTCTCCCCCTCTCCCCCTTTCCCTCCCTCTTTCTCCCTCTCTCTCCCTCTCTCCCTCTTCCCCCCTCTATCTCTCTCCCTCTCTCTCTCCCTCTCTCCCTCCCTTTCCCTCCCTCTCCCTCCCTTCTCTCCCTTTCTCTCTCTCCCTCTCCCTCCCTCTTTCCTTCTCTCTCCCTCTTTCTTTCTCTCTCTATCTCTCCCCACTCTCTCCCTCCATTTCCCTCCCTCTCTCTCCCTCTCTCCCCCTCTCTCCCTTTCTCTCTCTCCCTCTCCCTCCCTCTTTCCTTCTCTCTCCCTCCCTTTCCCTCCCCCCCTCTCTCTCTCTCTCTCTCTCTCTCGACTATCCCAATACATTTCACAGATTGTTACAAACAGCCTTCCCCGGGAACATGTTAAAAGTCGTGAATGTAGCGAAATCTCTGTTATTCCCATTTCCTCCCACACCAACTGTGGGAATTCTTCAGTAAACACAGGAGGACGTGGAATTTGGAAGTAGCAGGTGTGACGATTTGCATGTGTAAGGCAGAGGTGTGAGGATCTACTGGGTAAAGATCTTTTCAAGGTGGACATGTCGTTGCTATGTGCTAACAGCTCCTCATTACTGCTCCATTCTTCACTCCCCTTTAACTGGTAATAAAACACAGGAAACCACTCATTCAGCAATTTACAGCATGCGTGCGCTCCATTAACTCCGAGAGAACCAGGTCCCCTTTGAAGCCGGCTTCCTGGAGAAGGTTTACACCCATCATTCAAGATATAGCTCGTGCAACGTCACAGACTGTGTGAGAAAAAATGCAAACCGATAATTAATAATCAAATTCGGTTGAAACCAGCATCAGCATCTGCTGGTACACAAAATTGCTGGGGAAACTCAGCGGGTGCAGCAGCATCTATGGAGCGAAGGAAATAGGCGACGTTTCGATCCGAAACCCTTCTTCAGACCGGCTGATCAGCATCTGCTGTTTTTCACACAGAGAGTTGTGAGTCTGTGGAATTCTCTGCCTCAGAGGACGGTGGAGGCCGGTTCTCTGGATAGCGGAATCAAGGGATATGGGGAGAAGGCAGGAACGGGGTACTGATTGGGGATGATCAGCCATGATCACCATGAATGGCGGTGCTGGCTCGAAGGCAGTGCTGGCTCGAAGGGCCGAAGGGCCGAATGGTCTACTCCTGCACATATTGTCTATTATAAGGAAAGGGGTGAGATTTACAGTCAAGAATGTGTAATTGTCGAACGTTCCAACAATGACATTCTTACTTATAGCAGCAAAACAGGCCCTTAAACACAACACACATGGGTAACAGCTAATAAACAAAAAAATCAATTAACACAGAATAATCACAATAATAATGAGAAAAAAAACCCAGTGGTTCGTGCAACCATGGACACAGTCCGTAGGAGATCACAGTTAGTAGACAAGAATGCTGGAGAAACTCAGCGGGTCCCAACCTGAAACCATCCATGTTCTCCACAGATAAGCGAATGGTATGTTAGCTTTCATAGCAAAAGGATTTGAGTATAGGAGCAGGGAGGTTCTACTGCAGTTGTACAGGGTCTTGGCGAGACCACACCTGGAGTATTGCGTACAGTTTTGGTCTCCAAATCTGAGGAAGGACATTATTGCCATAGAGGGAGTACAGAGAAGGTTCACCAGACTGATTCCTGGGATGTCAGGACTGTCTTATGAAGAAAGACTGGATAGACTTGGTTTATACTCTCTAGAATTTAGGAGATTGAGAGGGGATCTTATAGAAACTTATAAAATTCTTAAGGGGTTGGACAGGCTAGATGCAGGAAGATTGCTCCCGATGTTGGGGAAGTCCAGGACAAGGGGTCACAGATTAAGGATAAGGGGGAAATCCTTTAAAACCGAGATGAAAATAACTTTTTTCACACAGAGAGTGGTGAATCTCTGGAACTCTCTGCCACAGAGGGTAGTCGAGGCCAGTTCATTGGCTATATTTAAGAGGGAGTTAGATGTGGCTCTTGTGGCTAAGGGGATCAGAGGGTATGGAGAGAAGGCAGGTACGGGATACTGAGTTGGATGATCAGCCATGATCATATTGAATGGCGGTGCAGGCTCGAAGGGCCGAATGGCCTACTCCTGCACCTAATTTCTATGTTTCTATGTTTCTATGCTGCCTGACCCGCTGAGTTACTCCAGCACTCTGTGTCCTTTACTTAAAAACTGCTCTTGGAGTCACATTTTGCATTTTGATTTTTTATAGACAATAGACAATAGGTGCAGGAGTTGGCCATTTGGCCCTTCGAGCCAGCACCGCCATTCAATGTGAACATGGCTGATCACCCACAATCAGTACCCCGTTCCTGCATTCGCCCCATATCCCCTGACTCCGCTATCTTTAAGAACCCTATCTAGCTCTCTCTTGAAAGTATCCAGAGAACCGGCCTCCACCGCCCTCTGAGGCAGAGAATTCCACAGACTCACAACTCTCCGTGTGAAAAAGTGTTTTCTCGTCTCCGTTCTAAATAAAAATAAACAATAGGTTCAAAATTAAAAGTGGTTCTAAAAATCACTTATTTTTGTGCAATATATAATAGTAAGATTAAACGAGAACTTACCAGTTTGAAGTTTGATCTGTATTTTATGAGGAGTTACGATGAGGGATTACGTGAAGAACCCGCTCAGCACGCATGCGCGGCATACTTCCAAGCAGCGGTGTGGAATCACAGATAGACACAGTTATTGAAGTAAACATAGTAAAGACAAGGAGACATCAGTTTATGAATTTGACCCATATTATTGAGGGTGGGAGCGGAGGGCACGTAATCCCTCATCGTAACTCCTCATAAAATACAGATCAAACTTCAAACTGGTAAGTTCTCGTTTAATCTTACTATTTTACTTCGGAGTCACGTGAGTGATTCCGTGAAGATTTCAAAGCTCTGTGATTTCAAACCGTGAAACAGTTATTACTACATCACTGCCGAAGTCTTTGAGGGAGGAAGTGTGTTATCGTACCAACCAATGAATCTGTTTGTAGAAAAACAAAATAGTATTTTTTAACTATAACAACAAAGAAATTAAATTGCTCCCCTAGGCTTAAATTAAATATTTGCAGTCTGTAAAATCTTTCCTGCAAATAAAACAGGTTTTGCCAACGGCTTATTATAAAATTTCTGAACGGTCTTTCCCCCCACCATCCTGCTGTAGCCAGGATGTGGTTTATAGGCACGTCCATTCTTTTAGCCGTCGACGTGGATGCTGCCCTGGTGGAATGAAATTTGTACATGTTAGTTTTTATCCCAGCAGCTTTTAGCACCTGCTTGAGCCATCTCGAAATGGCTCGTCACCCGACCATAAGGTTTTTTATGACTGACCCACAAGGCTTTTCATCTCCCTCGAGTATTTTGGTTGTGTCTATGTAGGATAGTAGGGTCATGGCACATAACCGTGTTTCTGACGGGTAAGCCCCGAATTCCACGACTGGATTCGGTGTTCCTGGTCTGCTCTGTTTGATCATTCCCTGGATAACGACAGAGATCTGGTCTGGAGCTGTGAGCATGGTGTCCAGTCGCAATAGGTGTAGTGACTGGACCCTCTGTGCAGATACAAGTGCCATCAACATTAGTGTTTTGAGCATAGATGGTTCCAGGTTGAGGGATCTGGCTGGTGGCCATCCCCTGAGGTATGTCAGGACCACACTGACATCCCATATATGGGTGTATCTTGGTCTAGGGGGTTAGAGTTGTAAATACCCTTCATTAGTTTGACCACCAGCTGGTGGGACCCCATGGCCTGTTGTCCTGGAGCTGGTTTTAAATAGACAGGCAGGGCAATTCTAGCTGTGTTGATGGCTCTGTAGCTGAGTCCTTCATCGTGGTGAAGGTTCGCCAGGAATTCCAGTAAGTTGGTAACTGTAGCGGTTGAGTAGGTGGTCCCTGTAATCAAGCAGTACTTCTCCCATTTTTTGATGCTGGACAAGTGCTGTTTTTTAGTGGATGTTCGGAGGGATGCTGACATGGTGTCGACGGTTTGTTCTGATAATCCCAGTCCCAGAACTGGTTTGTGCAGAATCTGCAACCCAGGAGTTTGATTTTTTCATGGCACGGGTGGCTTGTGCCCGACACTAGGTGTTAATAACTCTGGGTCACTGGGGAATACCATCGGAGTTTCAACAACCATGTCATGGAGTATTGGGAACCATGGCCGTGTAGGCCAGTCGGGTACTATCAAAATACCTGAAACAGAGTCCATTTGTACTGTGCGTAGTCCCCGACTGATGAGGCAGACGGGAGGAAATGCATAGAAGAAGAATTTCCCCAATCCAGCGCGAACGCATCTACCGCTGCTGCCTCAGGGTCTGGTTCCCAAGCGACATACATAGGTACCTGGTGATTTAGCCTTGATGCAAATAAATCGATATCTGGCATGCCATATTGCTTGATAACTTTTGTGAATTTTTTTTGGGGGGTTTTTAACATCCATTCGATGTTGTCATTAAATTTACGTGACCTGGTGTCTGCCACTGTATTTAGCTTACCTGGCAGGTAAGTTGCTGATAGCCAAATATGTCTTTGGACACACCATTGCCAAATTGTGTTGACCAACTTGTCGCATGATACTGATTTTATGCCGCCCATATGGTTAATGTAGGCCACCACCGTAGTATTATCTATTTGTAACCGTACATGCAAGTGATGCATATTTATGCATATGCTTTTAAACCATAAAAGTCACCCAACATCTCTAGATAATTAATGCCCATTAATTATAAGTGTAAGTGGTAACGACGATTCTGGGTTAGTCCATCTACTACTTGTGCTGGATATAGAGTTAGTTGCTCCCCAGCCTTGAGCACTGTCATCTGTTTGGATAACTGACGTAGGGTTAGTGATGATAATAGGCTGAAAACTATGTCAAACATTTTTTGCCCACCACTGTAGTTCTGATATTACTTCAGTGGGTAACTTCATGAAATGATCATAATGACCTGTATGTCGTTTTTGGTACAAAGGTCCGAATTATGTAGCCGGAAATGCTGCTACCATTTACCCCCGCCTGGGTGGAGAGACGTCCCCGTCCGATAAGTCGGAGCCACCGGCCGGATGCCTCTTCCATGGCTTTACTTCCAGCCCGCTGCTCAGGCGCTAGCGGGGCTGGGCTCGGCGCGGTGTCGGGGTATAGCGGACCGCCCGGTAAGCGGACCTACCGCCTTGTTGCTGCCCCCGCGAGATGGAACGCTCCTCCGTGGAGTCGAGCGGGGGGCAGGTCTGTTCAGGCGGCTGTCTTTCCCCCCGTGCGGGAGGAAAGACGTCCCGTCCGATAAGTCGGAGCCACCAGCCGGACGCCTCTTCCGTGGCGGTACTTCCAGCCCGCTGCTTAGGCGCTAGCGGGGCTGGGCTCGGCACGGTGTCGGGATAGCGGAGCGCCGGGTAAGTGATCCTACCGCCTTGATGCTGCCCCCCCCAGATGTAACGCTCCTCCGTGGAGTCGAGCGGGGGACAGGTTTGTTCTAGAGCCTTTCTTCTCTGCCTGAAAGCAGAAAGCTCCCTGTGAAAGAAAACCCGACGTCAGCTTACCTGACAGTCCGTTCTTTCACCTCCGTAGCGGGAGCGCCTGACTCCCGATGTGCCGCTGTTGCTCTGCTGGACGTAATGCCGCGCATGCGTGCTGAGCGGGTTCTTCACGGAATCACTCACGTGACTCAGAAGTAAAATCTACCTTGACTATTTGTAACCAGACATCCTTTGTTAAAATGCAACATTCTACACCAGCCTGGCCACACACTCATCTCACCACTGCCATCGGGAAGAAGGTAAAGGAGCCTGAAAACTGTAACGTCCAGGTTCAGGAACAGCTACTTCCCCACAACCATCAGGCTATCAAACACCACAACCTCCAACTAAGTTGCAAACCACATAGATTTGGGGACATTGCTTTAGGGGGCATAGATAAAAGTGAGGTTATCATATAGATAAATGTGAGGTTATCCACTTAGGTGGCAAAAACAAGGGGGCAGATTATTAACTCAATGGGGTTAGGTTAGGTAAGGGGGAGGTACAGCAAGACCTGGGTGTCCTTGTACACCGGTCACTGAAAGTTGGCGTGCAGGTACAGCAGGCAGTGAAGAAAGCTAATGGAATGTTGGTCTTCATTACAAGAGGTTTTCAGTCTAGAGGTTCTTCTGCAGTTGTACAGGGCTCTGCTGAGACCACATCTGGAGTATTGTGTACAGTTTTGGTCTCCTAATTTGAGGAAGGACATCCCTGTGATTGAGGCAGTGCAGCGTAGGTTCACGAGATTGATCACTGGGATGGCGGGACTGGCATATGAGGAAAGATTGAAAAGACTAGGCTTGTATTCACTGGAGTTTAGAAGGATGAGGGGAGATCTTATAGAAACATATAAAAGTATAAAAGGACTGGACAAGCTAGATGCAGGAAAAATGTTCCCAATGTTGGGCGAGTCCAGAACCAGGGGCCACAGTCTTAAGCGGCCTTTTCACGGGGCGACTTGACGCAAGAGTTAACCAGAGTTTAACATCGTGGGAACCTCGTGCGATAACAGTATGGCATTCGTGGACCACCGTGGACCACCGTAGCGCTAACGGCAGGTAATCGTGTATCTTGGTCACTCGGGAGAAAATTCAAGAAAGTTTGAATTTCTCCAAGAGTGACTTGTACACTTGTGGTTGAGCATTGCAACATTGTATGAACATAGTGGCCAGTGCGATATCCGTGCGATATCCGTAATAACTCTTGCGGGTACCGTGGGAACTCCTGCGAACGGTGAACCCGGAAGCTGGACAGAGGGGACAGAAGGTGAGTAAAAATTGTCTTCTGTGGGATTGAATTTAAAAAATAAATAAAAATAAAGATTTGCAACCGCATATGGACATCAACTTATTCATGAGTTATGTTAATGAGATTCAAGAAAATAACTATAATCTTTAAAAGGGACTTTAAAAGGGACTTTACTGAAAGGTTATGCATTTTTATGGTCCGTGAGAAATTTTTCACATGTACTTCTTTGAGAGATACAGGTCGGAGTCCTCGCCGACTAGCGATCGATGCCTTTCCGAAGCAGGGTCCGGAACGCTACCAATCAATGTTGTACAGAGACCCGTGTAAGGAGTGAACTGCACATGCTGGTTTAAACCGAAGGCAGACACAAAAAGCTGGAGTAACTCAGCGAGTCAAGCAGCATCTCTGGAGAAAAATAGCTGATGTTTCGGGACGAGACACATCTTCAGACTCAATTCCGATTAGGCTGTCTGAAGAAGGGTTCCGATTCGAATCGCCACCTATTCTTTTTCTCCAGAGATGCTGCCTGACCCGCTGACTTACTCCAGCTTTTTATGTTTTTCTTCCCAGATCTGACTTACCTGCTGAGTTACACCAACATTTTGTGTCCTTCTGTGCGTATTAACCAGCATTAACCAGCGTCTGCAGTTCCTTTAGACATTACCTAACTTCAGATTTTAGAGATATAGCGCGTGGGAACTCCTGCGAACGGTAAACCCGGAATCTGGACAGAGGGGACAGAAGGTGAGTAAAAAAGGTGGTCTCAATATCGACAAGGGAACATGTGTCCTTCGAGGACGTCCCACCTAATTGTCATTGTTGGATAATCTTTTTAACAGGAACACTTGCAGAGATGGCTCCCAGAAAATCTCAAAGAAAGGGGGTAAAGCGTGTCAGAGATGTTTTTGCCATGTTGCTCTATTCAGTTTCTATATTGTTTCAGTTTCTATATCTATATTGTTGCTCTATTCAGTTTCCCAGGGGGTCGGGACGGGACTGGAGTTGGGAGGGAAAGGTGGGGGAGTCGAGGGAGAGGAGGGGGAGACAGATGGGGGTGTCTTCATTTACTGGCGGCGGGTGTCTGTCACTGAAACAGGCAGGTGAGATTTCACATCCACCTTGTGTGTGCCTCTCTCTCTCTCTCCCTTCCTCTTACACAGGCTGAGAGACTCTGCCTCTGTGAGTGTACGTCTCTTTCTCCCCCTCTCCCACACACAGTAAGACTGAGGTACTGTGCTCAGTCCATCTGTGTCTCCCACATACACAGTAAAACATGTCTTCAAATGAGCCAATTCAACCAAGGGAGGATATTTATAGTGTGTGAAAAAAAAAGTTACATCATTTGTGTCACGTGTAGTTCACGATGTTCATTCAAGATTTAACGGGAAAGCTCGGGAGACGGACAAGTCACTCACACAAATAACAGAAATGCCGAGTACCGTGGGAACTCTTTATCTACCCCCCGTTATATCGTGCGAGACTCGTGCTGGACCACGACCACTTCACTCTGGTGACATCTTGCGTCAACTCGCCCCGTGAAAAAGCCCCATAAGAATAAAGGGGAGGTCATTTAAGACTGAGCTGAGAAAAAACTTTTTCACCCAGAGAGTTGTGAATTTGTGGAATTCCCTGCCACAGAGGACAGTGGAGGCCAAATCACTGGATGGATTTAAGAGAGAGTTAGATAGAGCTCTAAGGGCTAGTGGAATCAAGAGATATGGGGAGACGGCAGGCACGGGTTATTGATTGGGGACGACCAGCCATGATCACAATGAATGGTGGTGCTGGCTCAAAGGGCTGAATGGCCTCCTACTGCACCTATTTTCTATGTTTCTATGCTATAGTCAGTGTACTATTATTATTTGGGCTTGTAGGAAAAAGGAACTGCAGATGTTTGTTAATACACAAAAAGACACAAAGAGCTGGAGTAACTCAGCAGTTCACACAGCATCTCTGGAGAAAAATAATAGGTGACCCCGCTGAGTTATTCCAGCATCTTGTGTCTAACTACAAATTCCAACTTAAAGGGCCTGTCCCACTGCGGCGACCTAATTGGCGAGTTTAGAAGAGTTTGCCCTCGACTCATACTCGCAGCATGATCGACAAGAGGTCCTAGGAGGTCTTTGTAACTCTCCTTCATGCTCGAGAGTGGTCCCTGTGTACTCGAGGCCTCAGTTAGGTTGCGGCGTTTTTTTTAACATGCTGAAAAATGCCCGCGATTTAAAAAAAGGTCGCCATGGAAAAATTCGATATTTTTTTACTCATAGGTTTAGTCGTAGTAGGTCGTAGTAGGTCGGCATGTTAGTCGTAGGTAATCGAGGGTAGTCGAAGGTAGTCGTAGATAGTCTTCAACATAGTCGAAGGGAGGTCGAAGGGAGGTCGAAGGGAGTTCGAAGGAGGTCGTCTTCACTCTCCACTATTCGGTGTCCAATTTTCCCGAAGATAGTTGAAGTTAATCTTCTACATAGTCGAAGGAGGTCTTCAACATGTCACTTTATCAAACTCTCCTAAACTCTCCTAAACTCACTAATTAGGTCCCCGCGGTGGGACAGGCCCTCTGAACTACAGAGACTTGGTAGATAGACACAAAAAACTGGAGTAACTCACCGGGACAGGCAGCATCTCTGGAGAGAAGGAAGAGGTGACGTTTCGGGTCGAGACCCTTCTACCGACTTGCGGACATTGATTTGGCCTTTGCACTATTATTGTTTGTAATTTATATACTAGGCTTTTTTGCCGTTTATTATGGTGTTCTCCACAGATGCTGCCTGACCCGCTGAGTTACTCCAGCACTCTGTGAAACGTCACCTATCCATGTTCTCCACAGATGCTGCCTGACCCGCTGAGTTACTCCAGCACTCTGTGAAACATCACCTATCCATGTTCTCCACAGATGCTGCCTGCCCCGCTGAGTTACTCCAGCACTCTGAGAAACGTCACCTATCCATGTTCTCCACAGATGCTGCCTGACCCGCTGAGTTACTCCAGCACTCTGTGAAACGTCACCTATCCATGTTCTCCACAGATGCTGCCTGACCCGCTGAGTTACTCCAGCACTCTGTGAAACGTCACCTATCCATGTTCTCCACAGATGCTGCCTGACCCGCTGAGTTACTCCAGCACTTTGGCGTCCTTTTGTGTAAACCAACATCTGCAGTTCCTTGTGTGTAACACTGGTGAATGTTTGCTGCTGTGTAGCTCTTCATAACTCATAAGCCTGGAGCCCATCCAGTGTCAATGTCACATCTACAGGTCACAAAGCAATTCTGTTACAGTAAATACTGTAATTACGGGACATTTCCTGACGATGTACCATATTTTCCATTTAGTTCTGACAGGAAAATTGGTTCTTCCCAAAAATAACTCAAAATACCTTGACAGGCTTCTGAATTTTCAGATTTTTGTAGCATAATATCCTTCCTTCATTTGTTCTATGTCTCCCTATATCACCGTCTATATCTCTCGTTTCTCTCTCTCCCCTGACTCTTGGCCTGAAGAACGGTCTCGACCCGAAATATCACCCGTTCCTTCTCTCCAGAGATGCTGCCTGACCCGCTGAGTTACTCCAGCTTTTAGTGTCTATCTTTGGTTTAAACCCACATCTGCAGTTCCTTCCAACAGAATTTTCAGTGGATTTGTGGATGATCAGCCATGATCACATTGAATAGCGGTGCTGGCTTGAAGGGCCGAATGGCCTACTCCTGCACCGATTGTCTATTGTCTATTTGGTTCACAGCTCTGGCTATGCTCGCCTGATAGAGGGACGTTCATAGTCTTGTGCTGATCGAGCCAATGGAGTCATCGAGTCATAGAGTGATACAGTGTGGAAACAGGCTCTTCAGTCCAACTTGCCCGCACCGACCAACATGCCCCATCTACACTAGTCCCACCTGCCCGCGCTTGGCCCATATCCATGTACCTGTCTAAATGTTTCTTAAACAAAATAGTCCTGCCTCAACTATCTCCTTTGGACTTTGGACTTTAGAGATACAGCGTGGCAGCACGCCCTTAGCCACACCGAGTCCGCGCCGACCAGCGATCACCCCGTACACTAGCACTATCCTACACACGGGACAATTTACAATTTTTTTTAGCAAAGCCAATTAACCTACAAACCTCAGGTGGACAAAAATGCTGTAGAAACTCAGCGGGTGAGGCAGCATCTATGGAGTGAAGGAATAGGTGACGTTTCGGGTCTCGACGCTGGTGTTTGCTCAAGGTGCCAGCATCTGAGGTTCCCCGTGCCTCCATCTATTTATCTGGCGTGGATTTAGCGAAAGGTCAACTAAAATTCTCCCCCATCAGTAAGTACACTGCCCCGAATAACTCACTGCTTCTGGCGCTACTCCCTTTCAAAGATCTCCAAATATCATCTATTTCACAATAATTTTGATTGCGTTCTCTCCAAAGAGTTGGTCCAATGTCAGAATGGCAATATTTAAAAATTATGGCTTTCATTTTCCTGCGTTCCGTGTCCTGTGTTTGACCCAAGCGCAGCGCTGTTCCAACACACAGATACTGTGGCAGCTAAGCAAGCCTAGCTGTTAAAACAGTTTCATCCTGATACCATCCATCCCGGGGAGGTTTTCGCAGCTGAGATCAATTTTCGTAATACCCAGTTTGTTTGCTTTCGCCGCCGACCTTTGCCCTTTGCCTGGAATTCCAGTTTTTATGATTAGCAGGATCTCGGGGACAAGTGGACTAGGTCAGCAGTTATATAAACTGCCCCGTCTTATAACTGACCTGATGGTGAGAGCACAGTCAACAAGGGAGGTCGGGGTGGGGGGAGCGTTGCTTCCGAGCACCACCGTCAGCTACGATAGCGTTATAGTACACAGCAATTATTTTGGTGTAGTTGACAATAGACAATAGACATTAGGTGCAGGAGTAGGCCATTCGGCCCTTCGAGCCAGCACCGCCATTCAATGTGATCATGGCTGATCATCCCCAATCAGTACACCGTTCCTGCCTTCTCCCCATATCCCCTGACTCCGCTATATTTAAGAGCCCTGTCTAGCTCTTGAAAGTATCCAGAGAACCGGCCTCTGAGGCAGAGAATTCCAAAGACTTTATTGTCACGTGTACCGAGGTACACTGAAAAGCTTTTAGTTGCGTGCTAATCAGTCAGCAGAAAGACAATGCATGATTACAATCGAGCCGTTTACATGTGTACAGATACATGATAAGGGAATAACATTTCGTGCAAGGTAAAGCCAGCAAAGTCCGATCAAGGATAGTCCGAGGGCCACCAATAAGGTCGATAGTTCAGCACTGCTCTCTGGTTGTGGTGGGAAGATTCAGTTGCCTGAGAAGGTTCACAGCTGGGAAGAAACTGTCCCTGAATCTGAAGATGTGGGTTTTCACACTTCTGTACCTTTTGCCTGATGGGAGAGGGGAGAAGAGGGAGTGGGTTTAGTTGAGTTGAGTTCATTATTGTCACATGAACCGAGGTGCAGAGAAAAGCTTTTTTGTTGCCTGTTATCCGGTCCGATTCCTTGATCATCATCGCCGGCTTTGATTTGTCCTTTTGCATACCTTTCATTTATTTGCTCTTTGTACCTCTTCATATCTCTCGTTTCCCCTCTCCACTGACTCTCAGTCTGAAGAAGTGTCTCGGCCGGAAATGTCACCTTTTCCTTTTCTCCAGGGATGCTGCCTGACCCGCTGAGTTGCTCCAGCATTTTGTGGTCTATCTTCAGCAGAGAGACTATGCACGATTACAATCGAGCTCTCCACTGTGTACAGGCAGGGTAAAGGGAAAAACGTTCAATGCAAGACCAAGTCCATTAAAGTCTGATTAAAGATGGCAGGTCAGGACAAAAAGGGCTGGGGCCGGAAAGAGCGCAGGGAAGGTTTACGAGGATGTTGCAAGGACCCGAGGGCCTGAGCTACAGGGAGAGGTTGGGCAGACTAGGACTTTATTCCTTGGAGCACAGGAGTCTGAGGGGTGATCGTATAGAGGTGTATTAAGTCATGAGGAGAATATACAGGATTATTGCAGGAAAATTAGGTTAGGAGGGAGAGATAGATTAGCGGTGATTAAATGGCAGAGTAGACTTGAAGGGCCAAATGGCCTAATTCTGCTCCAATCTCTTCTTCTTAGGCCCCCTTTGATCATGGCTGACCATGGGTGGAGGACGCCTGTGCGTGACTTTGTTTAACGTGGGGAGACTGGTGCACAGACAGCCACCCCACGGTCCTTGACAGATCTGGGTCAGGATCCAGTGGCATGGAGTCCAAGACGACCGGAGACCCTTTTCTGCTGCAGCCTTCATCCGCCTTCCCAGCCGTTGTGACGCTCCACTAAGGTCAGCCATCGTCCTCCGCCTGTTCCACCGTTGAGGTCTTGGTTGGATTGCTCTTTGTCAGAGACCCCCCCCTCGACCTTACCGCCATGGGTGGCCCTACCAGGAGCATAGCTCCAGACGGCATCGCTCTCAGGATCTCAGGACCACACAAGCTTCTCCACCACGACAAGGTGACAATCTCTTATGATCTTATTATGAACATTACAAGGATGTTGCCAGGACTTGTGGGCCTGAGCTGCAGGGAGAGGTTGAGCAGACTAGGACTCTATTCCTTGTAACGCAGGAGGATGAGGGGTGGTCTTGTAGAGGCGTATAAGATCGTGAGGGGTGCATGAAGGATCTACCTGTGATGGACTGGGCAGTGTCTACCACTCTTTGTTTCTGGGCATCTGAGTTGCTGAAGCAGGATGTGATGAAACGTGTCAATACGTCTCTGCCGTACACCTGTAGAAGTTCAAGACAGTATTAGTTTACTGAGGGTGGTGGGTGTATGGAACGAGCAGCCAGAAAAGGTAGTTGAGGCTGGGACTATCCCATGGTTTGAGAAACAGTTGGACAGGTACATGGATAGCACAGGTTTGGAGGGTTATGAACCAAGCGCAGGCAAGTGGGTCTAGGGTAGCTGGGACATTGTTGGCCAATGTAGGCAAGTTGGGCCGAAGGGCCTGTTTCCACACTGTATCACTCCATGACTCTATAACCAAATCTCTTCTAACTTCTACGACAGTGGAGTCATTGGTGGATTCTTCTTTATGATTGTATCAATGTGCTGGGTTAAGAGGGAGAAAGCGAATGGCATGTTGGCCTTCATAACAAGAGGAGTTGAGTATAGGAACAAAGAGGTCCTTCTGCAGCTGTACAGGGCCCTAGTGAGACCACACCTGGAGTGTTCTGTGCAGTTTTGGTCCCCTAATTTGAGGAAGGACATTCTTGCTATTGAGGGAGTGCAGCGTAGGTTCACGAGGTTAATTCCCGGGATGGTGGGACTGTCATATGTTGAGAGAATGGAGCGGCTGGGCTTTTATACTCTGGAATTTAGGATGAGAGGAGATCTTATTGAAACATATAAGATTATTAAGGGTTTGGACACGCTGGAGGCAGGAAACATGTTCCTGATGTTAGGGGAAGTCCAGAACCAGGGGCCACAGTTTAAGAATAAGGGGTAAGCCATTTAGAACAGAGATGACTGGCAATTAATTCTAAAAGGGTTGACGGTGGATATGCAATGGAAGACATTTAAAGACTGCATGGATGAACTACAAAAATTGTTCATCCCAGTTTGGCAAAAGAATAAATCAGGGAAGGTAGTGCATCCGTGGATAACAAGGGAAATCAGGGATAGTATCAAAGCGAAGGATGATGCGTACAAATTAGCCAGAAAAAGCAGCATACCGGAGGACTGGGAGAAATTCAGAGACCAGCAGAGGAGGACAAAGGGCTTAATTAGGAAAGGAAAAATAGATTATGAAAGAAAACTGGCAGGGAACATAAAAACTGACTGCAAAAGTTTTTATAGATATGTGAAAAGAAAGAGATTAGTTAAAACAAATGTAGGTCCCTTGCAGTCAGAAACGGGTGAGTTGATCATGGGGAACAAGGATATGGCGGACCAATTGAATAACTACTTTGGTTCCGTCTTCACTAAGGAAGACATAAATAATCTGCCGGAAATAGCAGGGGACCGCGGGTCAAAGGAGTTGGAGGAATTGAGTGAAATCCAGGTTAGCCGGGAAGTGGTGTTGGGTAAATTAAATGGATTAAAGGCCGATAAATCCCCAGGGCCAGATAGACTGCATCCCAGAGTACTTAAGGAAGTAGCTCCAGAAATAGTGGATGCATTAGTAATAATCTTTCAAAACTCTTTAGATTCTGGAGTAGTTCCTGAGGATTGGCGGGTAGCAAACGTAACCCCACTTTTTAAGAAGGGAGGGAGAGAGAAAACGGGGAATTACAGACCAGTTAGTCTAACATCGGTAGTGGGGAAACTGCTAGAGTCAGTTATTAAAGATGGGATAGCAGCACATTTGTAAAGTGGTGAAATCATTGGACAAAGTCAGCATGGATTTACAAAAGGTAAATCATGTCTGACGAATCTTATAGAATTTTTCGAGGATGTAACTAGTAGCGTGGATAGGGGAGAACCAGTGGATGTGGTGTATCTGGACTTCCAGAAGGCTTTCGACAAGGTCCCACATAAGAGATTAGTTTACAAACTTAAAGCACACGGCATTGGGGGTTCAGTATTGATGTGGATAGAGAACTGGCTGGCAAACAGGAAGCAAAGAGTAGGAGTAAACGGGTCCTTTTCACAATGGCAGGCAGTGACTAGTGGGGTACCGCAAGGCTCAGTGCTGGGACCCCAGCTATTTACAATATATATTAATGATCTGGATGAGGGAATTGAAGGCAATATCTCCAAGTTTGCGGATGACACTAAGCTGGGGGGCAGTGTTAGCTGTGAGGAGGATGCTAGGAGACTGCAAGGTGACTTGGATAGGCTGGGTGAGTGGGCAAATGTTTGGCAGATGCAATATAATGTGGATAAATGTGAGGTTATCCATTTTGGTGGCAAAAACAGGAAAGCAGACTATTATCTAAATGGTGGCCGACTAGGAAAAGGGGAGATGCAGCGAGACCTGGGTGTCATGGTACACCAGTCATTGAAAGTGGGCATGCAGGTGCAGCAGGCAGTGAAGAAAGTGAATGGTATGTTAGCTTTCATAGCAAAAGGATTTGAGTATAGGAGCAGGGAGGTTCTACTGCAGTTGTACAGGGTCTTGGTGAGACCACACCTGGAGTATTGCGTACAGTTTTGGTCTCCAAATCTGAGGAAGGACATTATTGCCATAGAGGGAGTGCAGAGAAGGTTCACCAGACTGATTCCTGCGATGTCGGGACTGTCTTATGAAGAAAGACTGGATAGACTTGGTTTATACTCTCTAGAATTTAGGAGATTGAGAGGGGATCTTATAGAAACTTACAAAATTCTTAAGGGGTTGGACAGGCTAGATGCAGGAAGATTGCTCCCGATGTTGGGGAAGTCCAGGACAAGGGGTCACAGCTTAAGGATAAGGGGGAAATCCTTTAAAACCGAGATGAGAAGAACTTTTTTCACACAGAGAGTGGTGAATCTCTGGAACTCCCTGCTACAGAGGGTAGTCGAGGCCAGTTCATTGGCTATATTTAAGAGGGAGTTAGATGTGGCCCTTGTGGCTAAGGGGATCAGAGGGTATGGAGAGAAGGCAGGTACGGGATACTGAGTTGGATGATCAGCCATGATCATATTGAATGGCGGTGCAGGCTCGAAGGGCCGAATGGCCTACTCCTGCACCTAATTTCTATGTTTCTATGTTTCTATGAGGAAACACTTTTTCACACAGAGACTTGTGAGTCTGTGGAATGCTCTGCCTCAGAGGGCGGTGGATGCCGGTTCTCTGAATACTTTCAAGAAAGAGTTAGATAGTGCTCTTGAAGATAGTGGAGTCAGGGGATATGGGGAGAAGGCAGGAACGGGATACTGATTGGGAATGATCAGTCATGATCACATTGAATGGCGGTGCTGGCTCTAAGGGCCGAATGGCCTACTCCTGCACCTATTGTCTATTGTCTATTGAGACAGATCAACCATGTTTGAATGTAGACTTGATGGGCCGAAAGGCCTAATTCTATTGCTATTCCTTATGACTTTATTACAGATCTTAGACAATAGACAACAGACACTAGGTGCAGGAGTAGGCTATTCGGCCCTTCGAGCCAACACCGCCATTCAATATGATCGTGGCTGGTCACAAGATTTGCACACCCAGGAACTTGAAACAGTAAACAGACTCCCCACTGGTAATTATACGTAAATTTGTCCATTTTATTGACACAAATCTATATTTTTTGCGTGAAAGGGGATGGCATATGGTTAACCAAGGTACTTAATTCTCCAGAATGTGTGGCTGGGATTGAATCTGCCTTTCGTAAAGGACATATATATTTGTAATCTTTGTGCAGTGCAATATATGACACTGTTACTATGATTCATAGCTAAGCAGTTAATATCTTTTGTCACCTGAAAGAATGATGGTGTTTCATTTTCACAATGCATCAATCCTAGCGTTAATCACACCAGCAGAAGAGGCCAAGTATTCAAAAATGTGCGATCAAGGCTTGAAACGGGACACCGGTTTTAATTCCCCATTGCACAAAATCTGCTCTTTGTGGTCTCAACAAGACCTTCAAGTGAGGTTGCAAAACAAAACGTTGCATTTCAAACAGGAAACTTAAACCATTCATGTACTTTAAACCAGCTCAGTTGTTTCGTACAATTGCAGAAATCTTTGATTAATGTTTTAATCGGGGATGTTACATTATTGAAATCGTTGAGAACATTAGCGACGCAGTGGCGCCGGTTTCCGACGGGAACGGTGACGGACGCACCACACGTCTCTGTACTCCAGTTCCTGCGGACTTCCGCCGCTGGAAGTACAGGGTTTTGGTGTGTGTGTGCTTTATCATCATGGATTGTCACCTTGTCGTGGTGGAGAAGCTCGTGTGGACCTGAGATCCTGAGAGCGATGCCGTCTGGAGCTATGCTCCTGGTAGGGCCACCCATGGCGGTAAGGTCGAGGGGGAGGTCTCTAACAAAGAGCAATCCAACCGAGACCTCAACGGTGGAACAGGCGGAGGACGATGGCTGACCTTAGTGGAGCGTCACAACGGCTGGGAAGGCGGATGAAGGCTGCAGCAGAAAAGGGTCTCCGGTCGTCTTGGACTCCACGCCACTGGATCCTGACCCAGATCTGTCAAGGACCGTGGGGTGGCTGTCTGTGCACCAGTCTCCCCACGTTAAACAAAGTCACGCACAGGCATCCTCCAACCCTGGAGCCACCCATGGTCTGCCACGACCGAAGGGGGGCTAAGAAGTTATTGGTCCTGCTAGAGGTCCACAGCCCCCTCCTCATCTGGCAATCCAGGTGGGGGAGACGGTTTAGTCGCCGACTATCCGACCATGGAGCAGGTAGCACGGGATTACATGGTAGCCGTGGTGGGGGGATCTCCCCCCGACCTGACAGTAAAGTCATGATGCTACAGGATTATTTAATTTACTCAATATAGATAGGGTAGAGAGTCAGAACCTTTTCCCAGGATGGAAATCTTAAGGACTAGAGGGCACAGCTTTAAGGTGAGAGGGGCAAAGTTTAAAGGAGATAGGTGGGGCAAGTTTTTTTTACGCAGAGCGTGGTGGGTGCCTGGAACACGCTGCCAGGGCTGGTGGTGGAGGCAGGTACAATAGTGGCGTTTAAGAGACTTTTGGACAGACACATGGATTTGCAGGGAATGGAGGGATATGGATCACGTGCAGGTAGAGGAGTTTACCTTGGTATCATGTTCGGCCCTTGTCATGTATCGGTACATTGTAAACGGGTCGATTGTAAGCATGTATTATCTTTCCGCTGACTGGACAGCACGCAACAAAATCTTTTCACTGTACCTCGGTACACGTGACAATAAAGTAAGCTGAAAAGGGATCTGGGCTTCCTTGTTCATCAGTCAATGAAAGTAAGCATGCAGGTATAGCAGGCAGTGAAGAAAACCAATGGTCTTTATAGCAGGAGGAGTTGAGTATAGGAGCAAAGAGGTCCTTCTGCAGTTGTACAGGGCCCTAGTGAGACAACACCTGGAGTATTGTGTGCAGTTTTGGTCCCCTAATTTGAGGAATGACATTCTTGCTATTGAGGGAGTGCAGCGTAGGTTTACAAAGTAAATCCCTGGGATGGCGGGACTGTCATATGCTGAGAGAATGGAGCGACTGGGCTTGTATACTCTGGAGTTTAGAAGGATTAGAGGGGATCTCATTGAAACATATAAGATTATTAAGGGTTTGGACACGCTAGAGGCAGGAAACATGTTCCCGATGTTGGGGGAGTCCAGAACCAGGGGCCACAGTTTTAGAATAAGGGGTAAGCCATTTAGAACTGAGACGTGGAAACACTTTTTCTCACAGAGACTTGCGAGTCTGTGGAATTCTCTGCCTCGGAGGGCGGTGGAGGACGATTCTCTGGATACTTTCAAGAGAGAGCTAGATAGGGCTCTTAAAGATAGAGGAGTCAGGGGATATGGGGAGAAGGCATGTATGGGGTACTGATTGTAGGTATATTACAAAACTTACCTTCAGCGGCGCTGCAGTTCTGGCCGTAAGCGACTTTGGCGCCTTTGAGGGGGGGGGGGGGGGGGATTAAAATGCCGTTTTCTCCTGCCTGTCGGAGTCGATCTTTCTCAGGCTGTTAAGCTGTTGAAGAATAATCGATTCAACTTGCGTTCTCGGAAGTTTTTAAACAAAATCGCGGGACAATTTAATATCTGGAGTAAAATAAAAAACCTACTTCTAACGCCGTCAACGGGACGGATCTCAGGTAGGGGACAAAACATAAGGTAAATTGTATATTTTACATATAAACTTGCTTCTTTAATCCATTGGCAAAAATGTGATTATGGCCCCATACAAACCGGCAGTGTTTTTCCTGCAGATATGGGGTTCAAAATCACCACAACCGCAATTCACCGTAAACTGCAACGTTCCAAACGATCGCATTCCACAAAAATCCCACTCGCAAGATGATTTAAATGCCCATTAATTTACGGGAATTAAACACTAAATTCCTTCCATTTGGCCTATAAATTCTTGACAATGAGATTTAAAAATCATGTTATATTGTGAATTCTTGTGTGAATGTTATTTGGACTCTTAGGCCATTTAAAAATGTTAACCTTTTCTTAAGAAATGGATAGATGTTTAGATCTAGTAATTGAATTTTGTAATTAGCGACAATTAGGTAACTAACTAATTATATGCTTTAATTCCAGGTCATCCAAGTAAGATTGTTTCATATTTGTTTCAGAATGCTTTAATCTATAATAACTGAAAATTTTTAAGAAAGTTATGGGCTTTTGACTGTCCTCGATCACAGCTTTTGAGTTAAGTCAATGGAAAAGTAATTTCAAGATGCTAATTTCAGAGTATGCCATAACTTTTTTAATACTGAAGATATGAAAGTGAATTAGGTGTCAAATTAAACTTCTTTTTATGCTTTATCAGATGGGATAAATTGCACTTGATTTTTTAAATCGCAAAATTTGTAACATTGCTACTGATTGGGCATGATCAGCCATGATCATATTGAATGGCGGTGCTGGCTTAAAGGGACGAATGGCCTACTCCTGCACCTATTGTCTATTGTGTATTGAAAATGAACCGAGATAACAGCTGGGAAGAAACTGTCCCTGAATTCCGGATTCATTATTAACATAAACCCCTGATAAATAATGTAAATCCTACATTTAAGGGCATGGGAAGATTGGAGTGGGCAGCACACACAACTGTCGGTGACAAATGGCGTCAAAAGCTGAGAGATTGTCCACGTTTTATAAATGAAAAGTGAGTTCTTTGGAAAGATAAACAGGAGCCAACACAGAGGCCCAGTGACAGAGGATGAACAGGAAGTGGCTTGTGCCTCTGCTGCTGCAGAATAATAAAAAAAGTAGCTATTGATCTTAAAATATATGACTTGGACATCAGACAGCAAAACTACTCCACTGATGTGATCATCCATTCACCTGACAGTGAAGCATTTAAAGTGAGTGGGCTTTAAAAGGGCTAATTAATTAAGGGGAACTCAATACAAATGGTGGAAGTTAACCTTTAGCCTTGGCTTCCTGGCTTTTCTTCTATTCCTTCACAAAAGTGCCTCTATTCCAATTCAATTCGTTCATTTTCGGTCGCGAAGAAATACTCGCGCTTATGTATTTTTGGTGCCGATGGAACAAGCAGCAATGATTTTTAAAAAAAACACCCACACTCTACGGAGAATAATGTGTTAATGGGGGCAGAACACACAGGGCAGATGAATAGAGAACGTCATCATCGATGCATTGTTGGTGTGGACAGAGGCTGCCCTTCATCACCAGTGGACAGCTGGCTGCTGACAAACACACACACCAAATATGATTGCCCACTACAAGTTAACCAATCACTTAAAACGTTGTCAACAACGGTGGCGCAGCGGTAGAGTTGCTGCCTCACCGTGGCAGCGACAAGTTCACAAGTAATGGGAGTAGAATTAGGCCATTCGGCCCATCGAGTCTACTCCGCCATTCAATCATGGCTGATCTCTGCCTCCTAATCCCATTTTCCTGCCTTCTCCCCATAACCCTTGACAAGAATTTGTCTATCTCTGCCTTAAAAATAGCCATTGACATGGCCTCCACAGACCTCTGTGGCAATGGGCTCCACAGATTAACTACCCTCTGACTAAAGAAGTTCCTCCTCACCTTTCTAAAAGAGCGCCCTTTAGTGGTCTGAGAAATGACTACTGGAGTTTTCAACAGATCTTTATTCAAAAGTTCGATATCCAGTATACAGGTTCTACAGACACGTCTGCCCACAACGGTGGTCAGCGCTGAACGCACGCGCGCAAGTGAAAAACCGCGCGAAACAAGCAGCCCCTCCCGAGTCACGTGACCGCGGCTTCCGAACGCCGGGTTCGATATCTGCGTGCGCCAGCAGGCGCCGCTACAGCCCTTTAATTCTGAGGCTGTGACCTCTGGTCCTAGACTCTCCCACTAGTGGAAACATCCTCTCCACATCCACTCTATCCAGGCCTTTCATTATTCTGTAACTTTCAATGAGGTCCCCCCCTTAACCTTCTAAACTCCAGTGAGTACAGGCCCAGTGCTCTCAAACGCTCATCATATGCTGACCCATTCACTCCTGGGATCATTCTTATAAACCACCTCTGGACCCTCTCCAGAGCCAGCACGTACACATGAGACCAGGGTTCGATCCTGACTATGGGCGCTGTCTGTACGGAGTCTGTATGTTCTCCCCGTGACCTGCGTGGGTTTTCTCCGAGATCTTCGGTTTCCTCCCACACTCTAAAGGCGTGCAGGTTTGTAGGTTAATTGGCTTGGTATATATGTAAATTGTTCCTTGTGTGTGTAGGATAGTGTGCAGGGATCGCTGGTCGGCACAGACTCTGTGGGCTGAAGGGCCTCTTGCCACGTTGCACCTCTAAACTAAACTATACTAAACTAAAGTAAACCTGTGCACGTCTTTACAAAGGTTTATTTCTTATTAACTGGCATAACCATGTGAAGATCTTACGTTCCACATCATCCAGAAAGAAATACTTTGCATCTTTTTTATCAGGTCATAGTCAAACAGCATGGAAACAGGCCCTTCGGCCCAACCGGCCCATGCCGACAAGGATGCCCCATCTACGCTAGTCCCACCTGCATGCGTTTGGCCTACATCCTTCTAAACCATGTACCGTCCAAAGTCTCGAAAAATGTTGTTATGGTGTTGCCTCAATCACCTCCTCTCGCAGCTTCCATACCCCGCAGGTATTATAAGTTGCCCCTCGGGTTTAAATAACATTTTCCTCTTAAACCTATGTCCTCCAGTTATTGATACCCATACACTGAGTAAAGGTCTCGTTGTATTCACTCAACCTATTTCCCTCCAATGCTGTTTAGCAGGTATAATGGCTCTTGTGTGGGAAAACATTTTTCACACAGAGAGTGGTGAATCTCTGGAATTCTCTGCCACAGAAGGTAGTTGAGGCCAGTTCATTGGCTATATTTAAGAGGGAGTTAGATGTGGCCCTTGTGGCTAAAGGGGTCAGGGGGTATGGAGAGAAGGCAGAGATGGGATACTGAGATGGATGATCAGCCATGATCATATTGAATGGTGCTGGCTCGAAGGGCCGAATGGCCTACTCCTGCACCTATTTAAAAAAAAAAAAATTACTTATTAATAAGCTTCACAATACTTCATCTGATCTCCGATCTCCGATCTGATGGCCAGCACGGTGGCGCAACGGTGGAGTTGCTGCCTTATGCCCCTGTCCCACTTAGGAAACCTGAACGCAAACTTCTGGAGACTTTGCGCCCCACCCAAGGTTTCCGTGCGGTTGCCGGAGGTTGCAGGTGGTTGCCGGAGGTTGCAGGTAGTGGAAGCAGGTCGGGAGACTGACAAAAACCTCCGGGAACCGCACAGAAACCTTGGGTGGGGCGCAAAATCTCCAGAGGTTTCCGTTCAGGTTTCCTAAGTGGGACAGGGGCATTACAGTGCTTGCAGCGCCGGAGACCCGGGTTGGATCCCGATTTCGGGTGCTGTCTGTACGGAGTTTGTACGTTCTCCCCGTGACCCGCGTGGGATTTCTCCGAGATTTTCGGTTTCCTCCCACACTGCGAAGACGTGCAGGTTTGTAGGTTATTTGGCTTGGTATAAATGTCAATTGTCCCTGGTGGGTGTATGATAGTGCCAATGTGCAGGGGATCGTTGGTCCGTGCAAACTCGACGGGCCAAACGGCCTGTTTCCGCGCTTTATCTCTAAACTAAACCAAACTTAAAAACTACACACAACATTTATTTTATTTATCAATTCTCACCACTAAAGCATTTGAAAAATGCGCATCCAATAGATAAGTTTGCACTTCGTAAATGGTAAGAATTATACCAAACTGAAATTAAATTCAAATAATCTAATTACTTATCTTCAAATTACAGAACTTATGTTCATGAATCTGAAAGTAATATATTCACCAGGGAATGGAACCTATCATCTTACTACAGATTACTACATAATGTCAAAACCCAATGCACTGTGATTTAGTGTAGAACTAAATGCTGGAGTAACTCAGCGGGTCAGGAGGCATGTGCAAGAAAGAACTGCAGATGCTGGTTTAAACCGAAGATACATACAAAATGCTGGAGTAACTCAGCTTCTCTGGAGAGAGGAATAGGCGACGTTTCGGATTGAGACCCTTCAGCAGGCAGCATCTCTGGAGAACATGGATAGGTGACGTTTCACAGAGTGCTGGAGTAACTCAGCGGGTCAGGCAGCATCTCTGGAGAACATGAATAGGTGACGTTTCACAGAGTGCTGGAGTAACTCAGCGGGTCAGGCAGCATCTGTGGAGAACATGAATAGGTGACGTTTCACAGGGTGCTGGAGTAACTCAGCGGGTCAGGCAGCATCTGTGGAGAACATGGATAGGTGACGTTTCACAGGGTGCTGGAGTAACTCAGCGGGTCAGGCAGCATCTGTGGAGAACATGGATAGGTGACGTTTCACAGGGTGCTGGAGTAACTCAGCGGGTCAGGCAGCATCTGTGGAGAACATGGATAGGTGACGTTTCACAGAGTGCTGGAGTAACTCAGCCGGACAGGCAGCATCTCTGGAGAACATGGATAGGTGATGTTTCAGGTACATTTTACTGGTACAGTGATTTAGGTTGGATAAGTTTAGTTTGGTTTAGAGACACAGCATGGAAACAACCCGTTAACCATGAAAGACAATATATACTTTGACCTAATGTGGCTTTGTCCAGTTACGCCTTTATGATGAATTATCTCAATATTCCAATTCCTGGTCTTCATAAAGAAATATATTTTTGCAGTCACCTATCGCACTGTATTTTGGACCTTGGCTAATTTAATTGAGATCTTTTTTCTCCCGTTTCATTGGGAATGTAAATTCTTTTTAGTTTAGTTTAGAGATACAACGTGGAAACAGGCCCTTCGGCCCATCGAGTCCACGCCGACCATCGATCACCCGTTCACACTAGTTCTATGTTATCCCACTTTCTCATCCACTCCCTACACACTAGGGGGCAATTTACAGAGGGGCCGATTAACCTACAAACCCGCACGTCTTTGGGATGGGGGAGGAAAACGGAGCACCCGGAAGAAACCCACATGGAGAACGTGCAAACTCCACGCACGCACTGAGCACCTGAGGTGAAGATCGAACCCGGGTCTCTGATGCTGTGAGGCAGCAGCTCTAGCCACTGCGCCACCGTGCTGTCCTAGTACTGCTAAAAATAAGTACCCCAAGTTTGTGAAAATGTTTTCATTCTATTATGAAAAAATAAGTAAAGGCTCTTCAAGTTCAGACCCGAAACATCACCTGTTCCTTCGCTCCATAGATGCTGCCTCACCCACAGAGTTTCTCCAGCATTTTTGTCTACGTTCGATTTTTCCAGCATCTGCAGTTCTTTCTTAAACATCAATACTGTGCTTGTTCTGTTGCGTTTGAGCATGTTTACCTTTGAATTTAGCTTGGAAACTAATGGCCGTTCCATAATCTCATGGAGTTCAGATCTATGAGACATTACATAATATTTGTGGATTTAGTACAGGCATAGAACGTTCTCAGATGATAAACAAATCTGCGAAGAAAGCAAACTAAAATAGAGTGCAGAAGGGGGATTGCATTTTGAAAAGACTGTGCCATGAAGTAATAGCCAGTTATAATATATTAGCGTTGTTAAAGTTAGCAAAACATAACACTGTAACAAAAATTCTTCTGAAGGTCTCTGTATTTACTCTATAATCAGATTAATTCTGCAGTTTGGACAGGTGGCTCTAACAGTGATGTCTTTGCTACAGGAGCGGGTGAGAAGCCAATGGGATCCAGATTGGGCAGTTTTCGGTGTCTATGTGTTGGTGGAGTACTTGTAATTGAAGATAATTGCAGACTAGGTCGCAGGCAATGCAGGGCTGTGGTGTTGCCACAGGTGCAGTGACAATTGACTGGATTCACATATGATGAGCACTGGGACTCTACTCGCTGGAGTTTAGAAGGATGAGGGGGAGAACCTCATTGAAGCTTACCAAATACTGAATGGCCTGGATAGAGTGGATGTGGAGAGGATGTTTCCACTGGTGGGAGAGTCTAGGACCAGAGGGCACAGTTTCAGAATTAAAGGACGTTCCTTTAGGAAGGAGAGGAGGAGGAATTTCTTTAGTCAGAGGGTGGTGAATCTGTGGAATTCATTGCCACAGAAGGCTGTGGTGGCCAAGTCAATGGATATTGTTAATGCAGAGGTTGACAGATGCTTGATTAGAACGACTAGTCCCACCTGCCTGCGCTTGGTCCATATCCCTCCTAACCTGTCCTATCCATGTACCTGTCCAACTCCTTCTTAAATGTTGGGATTGTCCCAGCCTCAGCTACCTCCTCTGGCAGCTTGTACCATACATCCACCACCCTTTGTGTGAAAATGTTACCCCTCAGATTCCTATTAAATCTATTCCCCTTCACCTTGAACCTGTGTCCTCTGGTCCTCGATTCCCCTAATCTGGGTAAGAGACTCTGTGCATCTACCCGATCTATTCCTCTCATGATTTTGCACACCTCTATAAGATATCCCCTCATCCTCCTGCACTCCAAGGAATAGAGACCCAGCCTACTCAACCTCTCCCTATAGCTCACACCCTCTAGTCCTGGCAACATCCTCGTAAATCTTTCCTGAACCCTTTCAAGCTTGACAATATCTTTCCTATAACATGGTGCCCGGAACTGAACACAATATCACATGGTGCCCAGAATTGAACACAATATTGTAAATGTGGTCTCACCAACATCTTAAAGCCCTGTCCCACGGTACAAGTTCATTCCAAGAGCTCTCCCGAGTTTGCCCTGATTCGAACTCGGAGATTTACCGTAATGGCCGCTCGTCGGTACTCGGGGCTCTCGTGGACATTTTTCAACTTGTTGAAAAATCTTCACGAGTCTTCCCGTGCTTACCTGCCATTAGCAAGACTTCCCGAGTATCTGCCGTTAGCGTTACGAGCTGCTAAGAGACGCCCCCAAGCTCCGACGTACCCGCTACGTTCGTTCTCTGTGCTTACCACGAGTTTGATTTTTTTTAAACTCGGAGAGCTCTTGGAATGAACTCGTACCGTGGGACAGGGCTTTTATACAACCAAGTTTTACAATGCTATGTTATTCCACAAACTGGATTTTAAATTAAACACTGCATCCTCTATTGCAGAGAACCACGAGAAAATCATTTAAGATTGTTGAAATATTTAGCCCGGCGCAGTTCATATAGGTTATAGTCATAAATATGAAATAATTTAAATATCATGCATTTTAAAATAAGGGAATTATTAATAATACAAAGGCAAGACAAATTATGAATTTTACAGTAATAATAATTTCAATCCTACTTAGAGATTTAAATAAAACATGAATTATGAAACATGTTTATGAATATAATATATATCATTAATATAATATATTTCAGAGTATTTAATATAATATATTTGTCTATTTGGTCGATGTGTTCATATTGTGTGCAACATATTCACATGATGAAATCTAAAATGAACCCATTCAGTGCTCAGTTTGAAACATAGCTATGCGTTGGGACCCAGAATCACGAACATATATGGATCTCCTGGTTACCTGATGATGAGCTATCCACGCAAGCAGAGTTTTATAGCGGTGAATAAAAAGATTTGTAGTGCTGGAGTAACTCAGCGGGTGAGGCAGCTTCTGTGGAGAACATGGATAGGTGACGTTTCACTCAGTGGATCAGGCAGCATCTGTGGAGAACATGGATAGGTGATGTTTCACAGAGTGCTGGAGTAACTCAGCGGGTCAGGCAGCATCTCTGGAGAACATGGATAGTTGACGTTTCGGGTGGGAAGACTTTTCGACTGAAGCAATAAACAAAACCACTGAGTGAATGAAATATCGCACTGGACCCAAGTGAATCTTCCTTCATTTAAAAAAACTTAAATGGACTTATTCATCGGAGTCAGGGGATATGGGGAGAAGGCAGGAATGGGGTACTAATTGGGTATGATCAGCCATGATCACATAGAATGGCAGTGCTGGCTCGAAGGGCTGAATGGCCTACTTCTGCACCGATTGTCTATTGTCTATTGTGCCATTGGCCAGTTAAAGCAGCAGACTGAGAAACAAAGCAAGTTCATCCAACACAGCAGGAACTTTGCTTTAGTTTGGTTTAGAGAAACAGCACGGAAACAGGCCCTTCGGCCCACCAAGTCGGTGCCGACCGGTGATACCCGCATACTAACACTACCCTACACACACTAGGGACATTTACAATTTTTACCTAAGCCAATGAGCCTGCAAACCTGTACGTTTTGGGGGTATGGGAGGAAACCGGTGCACCCAGAGAAAACCCACGTGATCACGGGGAGATCGTACAAACTCCATCTAGACAGCACCCGCAGTCAGGATTGTACCCGGGTCTCTGGTGCTGTGAGGCAGCAACTCTACCGCTGCGCCACCGTGCCATCAGGGTCAGATTTGTATGACAAGGTATGTGCTTGATGTTTGCACAGTTTTGATGGCCAAAGGGCCTGTTTCCATGCTGTTCGGCTCTGACGCTCCAAGTGGATTTCCAATTTGCCAGTGAATTAATCGGAAATACAAATACAGGAAATAAATGCAGGAAATGAAATGAACCAATTGCAAACAGGATAACCAGCAAAAGTACTTTGACTGACAATATTCACTGCGGTCCCTGAGTGGATGTGTGGGCGAACTGTGGAAAACTAACACCCAATAAAAAAAATATTATATTGAGAAATAAATATTGAAACAAACTTATCTGGAACAGGGCACTACTTTCCCTGCCAAGAGTTGTAAAGGAAGACCTGTCTCTCCTGGGAATGCTCCTGGTTTCCACAGGATGCTAGGTACAGATGTTGCGATGGGACAGTGCAAACCAGGGGATACTCCTGGCTCTGCGGAACACACCAGACCCGGCCTCAGGGGCAACATCAAGCTGTGGACAGGGCCGAGAACGCTCGGCTCTCACGGCCAAATGGTCACGGGTGATCCACAATGGCAGAGAGCTGGGAAAAATAAATTGCATGTGTTGAGTGAAGGCCTCGCTGCTGGAGGTGATATCTTTCAAGCAAAAAACACTAGGTGTGGGCCAGAGATAGACACACAAAAAGCTGGAGGAACTCAGCGAGTCAGACAGGTCTCGACCCGAAACGTCACCTAATCCTTCTCTCCAGAGATGCTGTCTGAGCCGCTGAGTTACTCCAGCATCTTGCGTCTATCTTCAGTTTAAACCAGCATCTGCAGTTCCTTCCTGCCCAGTAAGTGTCGGCCTGTCTGTCTGCCTGGGGAAAGAATAGCAGTAGAATAATTAGCAGGGGTTTTGTTTAGGCAATAGACAATAGGTGCAGGAGTAGGCCATTCGGCCCTTCGAGCCATTCAATGTAATCACGGCTGATCATCCCCAATCAGTACCCCATTCCTGCCTTCTCCCCATATCCCCTGACTCCGCTATCTTTAAGAGCCCTATCTAGCTCTCTCGTGAAAGTATCCTGAGAACCGGCCTCCACCACTTCCATGCAGAGAATTCCACAGACTCAAAACTCTCTGTGAGAAAAAGTGTTTCCTCATCTCCGTTCTAAATGGCTTACCCCTTATTCTTAAACTGTGGTCCCTGGTTCTGTTTAGTTTAATTTAGAGATGCAGCGTGGAAACAGGCCCTTCAGCCCATCGAGTCCGCGCCGACCAGTGCTCACCCCGTACACTAGCACTATCCTACACACACTAGGGACAATTTTACATTTATACCAAGCCAATTAATATACAAACCTGTACGTCTTTGGAATGTGGGAGGAAAATTGAAACTCTCGGAGAAAACCCACGCAGGTCACGGGGAGAACGTACAAACTCCGTACAGACAACACCCGTGGTCAGGATCGAACCCGGGTCTCTGGCACTGTGAGGCAGGCGTTCTGCTGCTGCGCCACCGTGCCGCCCTGGTCTGGACTACGGATCGCGAGGCAGGATTGCATCCTTGCCAACTAGAAAGGTTAAATCTAAGTCACGGATTTCAAACGCTTGTTTTAGTAATTGCGACCACAAAGCCTGCGGACTTGTTTGAAATTAGAATCTGTTTCACTAAAGACCGTAGGTAGATGAAAATGCTGGAGGAACTTAGCGGGTGAAACAGCATCTATGGAGCGAAGGAATAGCTGACGTTTCTGGTCGAGACACTAAAGTCCATCATCAGTTCTGACATACCAATGTGAACAAAACACAAACTGTTGAAGGAACTCTGCTCTCCAATAGAGGATGCAATGTTTAATTCGTGCTGTGTGCAGTTTTGGTCTCCAAATTTGAGGAAGGACATTCTTGCTATTGAGGGAGTGCAAGTTAATTTCCGGGATGGCGGGACTGTCATATATTGATAGAATGGAGCGGCTGGGCTTGGACACTCTGGAATTTAGAAGGATGAGAGGGAATATTATTGAAACAAATAAGATTATTAAGGGTGTTCAAGAAGGAACTGCAGATGCTGGAAGATCGAAGGTACACAAAAATGCTGGAGAAACTCAGCGGGTGCAGCAGCATCTATGGAGCGAAGGAAATAGGCGACGTTTCGGGCTGAAACCCTTCTTCAGACTGATGGGGGGTGGGGGGGAGAAGGAAGGAAAAAGGAAGGAGGAGGAGCCCGAGGGTGGGGGGATGGGAGGAGACAGCTCGAGGGTTAAGAAAGGGGAGGAGACAGCAAGGGCTAGCAAAACTGGGAGAATTCAACGTTCATGCCAACCGGACGCAAGCAACCCAGGCGGAATATGAGGTGCTGTTCCTCCAATTTCCGGTGTTGCTCACTCTGGCAATGAAGGAGACCCAGGACAGAGAGGTCGGATTGGGAATGGGAGGGGGAGTTGAAGTGCTGAGCCACCGGGAGTTCAGGTAGGTTATTGCGGACTGAGCGGAGGTGTTCGGCGAAACGATCGCCCAACCTCCGCTTAGTCTCCCCGATGTAAATCAGCTGACATCTAGAGCAGCGGATGCAGTAGATGAGGTTGGAGGAGATACAGGTGAACCTTTGTCGCACCTGGAACGACTGCTTGGGTCCTTGAATGGAGTCGAGGGGGGAGGTGAAGGGACAGGTGTTGCATTTCTTGCGGTTCACGCTGATAGGAGAGAAGGGAGATCTCAATTAAATTAGCCAAGGTCCAAAATACTGTGAGATAGTTGACTGAAGAAAGATATTTCTCTATGAAGACCGGGAGCATTTCTGGGAATGGGATTATTGGGAAATTCATTATAAAGGTGTGCGGCACGGTGGCGCAGCGGTAGAGTTGCTGCCTCACAGCGCCAGAGACCTGGGTTTGATCCTGACTACGGACGCTGTCTGTAGGGAGTTTGAACGTTCTCCTTGCGTGGGTTTTCTCTGAGATCTCCGTTTTCCTCCCACACTCCAAAGACGTACCGGTTTGTAGGTTGATTGGCTTGGTGTAAATGAAAAATTGTCCCTAGCGTGCGTAGGGTAGTGTAATGGGCCTGTCCCACTTACGCAACTTTTTAATGCGACTGCCGGCACCCGTCATAGGTCATTGCAGTTCGCCGAAATTTTCAACATGTTCAAAAACTCTGTGAAAATATTTGGTACCTTTCAAGTAAAAATCATTATTGTCTAAGCATGTGTACTCTGCTAGAACATACAGACTGCCAAATTGAAGAAGCAACTACTATCGCTGAAAGCATGGGCACACATTGGGAGATTTCTTTTATCTTACTGCATTGGAAAATATCAAACGACTTTCCGAGCAAAATATTGAGGGAGAAATCTGTTTTAGGAAAGATAGTCATAATCCTGCTACTGTCAACAAATTAGAACAACCCACTTTGTTTCTCTTAAAACTTCATTGCGTAATTTTTAGTTGACAAGCTTTAAAATGTACCAAATAAATCAATTTTAAAGTTTAATTTTTCCAGTCAACTCAAGCTTAAAATGTACCGAGTTAAACCATTTTAAAGTTTAATTTTTCCACTCTACTCAAGCATAGCAAATACCGAGATAAATTGTTTTGAAAGCTTTAATCCACCACTCAGCATTCATTGGGAATAAACAAAATAGCAGTGAATGTTTTCTTCTGTACCCTGGTATCTTGAGAATGAAGAAGGGTCTCGACCTGAAACGTCGCCTGTCCATGTTCTCCACCGATGTTGCCTGACCCGCTGTGTTACTCCAGCACTCTGTGAAACGTCACCTATCCATGTTCTCCACAGATGCTGCCTGACCCGCTGTGTTACTCCAGCACTCTGTGAAACGTCACCTATCCATGTTCTCCACAGATGCTGCCTGACCCGCTGAATTACTGCAGCTTTTTGCGTCTATCTGCAACACCATATTGTCAGACATTTTGTGTTTCTGCTTAGGTTACTTTTGAATGTAAAGGGACAACTTCTCACAAGCCAACCCCAGGTATCCGACTCCAGATCAAACAGAGGCAATTCCAAAATGCATAATATATTTTAACATGTTGTCTATCTTTTTGAATTGAATTGAAAGGAACACTTTATTGTCACAAGTGACAAGTCACAGTGAAATTCTTTGCTTGCCGACCCAAGGTATGCAAATAGTCGCTACATAAAGGGTACTGACAAAGTTACAAATCCCCCCCCCCCCCCCCCACACCAGTCTCCCCCTTGTACTGCCCCCACAATGCAATATTCCACCTCTCCACCAATTCCAATATTGGAGTGTGGGAGGAAACCGAATATCTCGGAGAAAACCCACGAGGACAACGTGCAAACTCCCTACAGGCAGCACCCGTAGTCGGGATCGAACCCGGGTCTCCGGTGCCGTAAAGCAGCAACTCTACCGCTGCGCCACCGTGCCGCCCGTTGCTCCAGCACTTTGTGTTTTGCTCAAGATTCCAGCATCTGCAGTTCCTTGTGTCTCAATCTGAAACCCTGCAATAACACTACCTTTTGTGCAAGTTTACGTTATTTTACTCATATGCCAATTAGTTTGCCTGTATATTTTGTGAAAAACAATTCACAAAACTGGTACAATTTGCATCCAGAGTGCCAATCTGTGTCCAAAATAGATGTTCTACCTCATTTTACATCAGGCAAAATGTGAAGCTGATGCCTAATGCTAAAGCTAAATTGTTTTAATTTAACAGGAGTGCCTCTTGTCTGAATAATGGCATCGAGAGTTTGAAAAAAAACAGTTCTATTCCATGCAATGAAAGCTGGGTGTGTGTGTATGTGTGTGTGTGTATGTATATATGTATGTATGTATGTATGTATGTATGTATGTATGTATGTATGTATGTATGTATGTATGTATGTATGTATGTATGTACATGTATGTATATATGTATATTATACTAAGTGTGACCCATTGGGTCCCATGTTCACACGGGAGGGCTGGTCCCACAACGCAATATTCCACCTCTCCACCAATTCCAATATTGGTGGCCAGTGGGGGAGGGGGGGGGGGGGGGGTTTCTAGAGCACTAGCATGGATGTTGTTGACTAAAGGAACTGGTTTCCAGAGGGCTAGTATGGACATTGTGGGCCAAATGGATTCGTCAGCAGGCAGCTCAGTCACTCGGGCCTGGTGGGCTGGCAGCTCAGTCCTGGTCAGCTGGCAGCTCAGTCACTTAGTCCTGGTGGGCTGGCAGCTCAGGCCTGGTGGGCTGGCAGCTCACTCACTCACGGCTGGTAGGCTGACAATTGACTCACTCACAGCTGGTGGGCTGGCAGTTGACTCACTCACGACTGGTGGGCTGGCAGTTGACTCACTCACAGCTGATGGGTTGGCAGCTCAGTCATTCGCGGCTGGTGGACTGGCAGCCAACTCGCTCGCGGCTGGTGGGCTGGCAGCTAACTCTCTCACGGCTGGTGGGCTGGCAGCTAACTCACTCACGGCTGGTGGGCTGGCAGTTGACTGACTCATGGCTGGTGGGCTGGCAGTTGACTCACGGCTGGTTGCCTGGCAGTTGACTCATGCACGGCTGGTGGCCTCACACACACACACACCCTCCATCTCACACACACTCCATCTCACACACACACAGACACATACACACACTCGATCCCTCAGACACACACCCTCCATCTCACACACACACCTTCTCTCTCTCACACACACACACTCATACCATCCATCACACACTCTCACACACTCACACACTCACACACTCCATATATATGACAGTAAAACTCTCTTGAATCTACTCACATGGTTGAACGCAGCCTCCCCCCTGAGCGGGACTTCAGCAGTGAGCAGGACTTCCAGAATGAAGTGCTTTGAAATCTGCTTGAAGTGCTATGAAATTGAATTTGGTGGCCTGCACTCTGCTTGAAATGATATTAAATAAAATTTGGTGGCCTGCACTCGACTTGAAATGTTATGAAATTGAAGTTGGTGGCCTGCACTGCTTGAAATGCTATGAAATTGAATTTGGTGGCCTGCACTCTGCTTGAAATGCCATGAAATTGAATTTGGTGGCCTGCACTCTGCTTGAAATGCTATGAAATTGAATTTGGTGGCCTGCACTCTGTTTGAAATGCTATGAAATTGAAATTGAATTTGGTGGCCTGCACTCTGCTTGAAATGCTATGAAATTGAAATTGAATTTGGTGGCCTGCACTCTGCTTGAAATGCTATTTCAAGAAATAGCCGTGAGTGAACTGCCAGCCCACCACCCCTAAGTGTCTGAGCTGCCAGCCCACCAGCCCTGAGTGACTGAGCTGCCAGCCCACCAGCCCTGAGTGACTGAGTTCCCAGCCCAACAATCCATTCGGCCCACAATGTCCATACAAGCCCTCTGGAAACCTGTCCCTACAGCCCATAACACCCATACCAGCGCTCCAGAAAGCCCCCCCCCCCCCCCCCCAAACTGGCCACCAATATTGGAATTGGTGGAGAGGTGGAATATTGCGTTGGGGGACCAGCCCTTCTTCCATGGGACCTGTTGGGTCCCACTTAGTCCAATGTATATCTATATTACTAAAAGTCTGATCTTGACCGCTTTTAGCACACTGTGGCATGATTTCCGAGAGAACGCCGCCACCTACGGCCGTCATTTTTGGCCACCTCGCTCAGAGCCCCCTCCGCCTTTCGGGACCGGAGGATTTTTCCCATCGATGAAAAATAAGAGAGATATTAATGTTTTTTAAAGATTTGCCATTTTCTCTGCTGCCCCTGCTGGAGGGAGGGGGGTGGACTATAAAACCCAGAAGTGGTGTGCCTCACTCATTCTTTTCAAGATGGAGGAAGCCAGAGGGTCACATTTCTCTGAGCTGTGAATAACACTAAACACATGTCTACTCAACTGTGAGTGCCCATAATGTGGTTCTAGAATTCATGCAAAAAGTGTCTATTGGTTCTAAAATCGTTGCAAAAGTGTTTATTGGTTCTAAAATGTTTGCAAAAAGTGTTTATTGGTTCTAAAATGTTTGCAAAAAGTGTCTATTGGTTCTAAAATGCTTGCAAAAAGTATCTATTGGTTCTAAAATGCTTGCAAAAAGTGTATATTGGTTCTAAAATGCTTGCAAAAAGTGTCTATTGGTTCTAAAATGCTTGCAAAAAGAGTCTCTATTGGTTCTAAAATGCTTGCAAAAAGTGTCTATTGGTTCTAAAATGCTTGCAAAAAATGTCAATTGGTTCTAAAATGCATGCAAAAAGTGTCTATATTGGTTCTAAAATGCGTGCAAAAAGTGTCTATATTGGTTCTAAAATGCTTGCAAAAAAATGTCTATTGGTTCTAAAATGCGTGCAAAAAGTGTCTATTGGTTCTAAAATGCTTGCAAAAAGTGTCTATTGGTTCTAAAATGCTTGCAAAAAGTGTTTATTGGTTCTAAAATGTTTGCCAAAAGTGTCTCTTTTGGTTCTAAAATTGTTGCAAAAGTGTCTTTTTTGGTTCTACAATGCTTGCCAAAAGTGTATTTTGGTTCTAAAATGCCTGCAAAAAGTGTCTCTATTGGTTCTAAAATGCTTGCAAAAAGTGTCTCTATTGATTCTAAAATGGTTGCAAAAAGTGTCTCTATTGGTTCTAAAATGCTTGCAAAAAATGTCTATTGGTTCTAAAATGCTTGCAAAAAGTGTCTATTGGTTCTAAAATGCTTGCAAAAAGTGTCTATTGGTTCTAAAATGCTTGCAAAAAGTGTCTCTTTTGGTTCTAAAATGGTTGCAAAAGTGTCTTTTTTGGTTCTACAATGCTGGCAAAAAGTGTCTTTTGGTTCTAAAATGCATGCAAAGTGTCTATTGGTTCTAAAATGCTTGCAAAAAGTGTTTATTGGTTCTAAAATGTTTGCCAAAAGTGTCTCTTTTGGTTTTAAAATGCTTTCAAAAAGTGACTCTATTGGTTCTAAAATGCTTGCAAAAAAATGTCTCTATTGATTCTAAAATGGTTGCAAAAAGTGTCTCTATTGGTTCTAAAATGCTTGCAAAAAATGTCTATTGGTTCTAAAATGCTTGCAAAAAGTGTCTTTTTTGGTTCTAAAATGCTTGCAAAAAGTGTCTATTGGTTCTAAAATGCTTGCAAAAAGTGTTTATTGGTTCTAAAAATGCTTGCAAAAAGTGTCTATTGGTTCTAAAAATGCTTGCAAAAAGTGTCTCTTTTGGTTCTAAAATGCCTGCAAAAAGTGTCTCTATTGGTTCTAAAATGCTTGCAAAAGGTGTCTCTATTGATTCTAAAATGGTTGCAAAAAGTGTCTTTTGGTTCTAAAATGCCTGCAAAAGTATCTCTATAGGTTCTAAAATGCTTGCAAAAAGTGTCTCTATTGGTTCTAAAATGCTTGCAAAAAAATGTCTATTGGTTCTAAATGCTTGCAAAAAGTGTCTGATTCTAAAATGCTTGCAAAAAGTGTCTATTGGTTCTAAAATGCTTGCAGAAAGTGTCTATTGGTTCTAAAATGCTTGCAAAAAGTGTTTATTGGTTCTAAAATGTTTGCAAAAAGTGTCTCTTTTGGTTCTAAAATGGTTGCAAAAGTGTCTCTATTGGTTCTAAAATAATTGCAAAAAGTGTCTCTTTTGGTTTTAAAATGCTTGCAAAAAGTGTCCCTATTGGTTCTAAAATGCTTGCAAAAGGTGTCTCTATTGATTCTAAAATGTTTGCAAAAAGTGTCTCTATAGGTTCTAAAATGCTTGCAAAAAGTGTCTCTATTGGTTCTAAAATGCTTGCAAAAAAATGTCTATTGGTTCTAAATGCTTGCAAAAAGTGTCTGATTCTAAAATGCTTGCAAAAAGTGTCTATTGGTTCTAAAATGCTTGCAAAAAGTGTCTATTGGTTCTAAAATGCTTGCAAAAGAGGGAGTTAGATGTGGCCCTTGTGGCTAAAGGGATCAGGGGGTATGGAGAGAAGGCAGGGATTGGATACTGAGTTGGATGATCAGCCATGGTCATATTGAATGCTTATATTCATTCATATTGAATGGTGGTGCAGGCTCGTAGTGCCGAATAGCCTACTCCTGCACCTATTTTCCATGTTTCTAAAATGCTTGCAAAAAGTGTCTATTGGTTCTAAAATGCTTGCAAAAAGTGTCTCTTTTGGTTCTAAAATGCTTGCAAAAAGTGCCTCTTTTGGTTCTAAAATGCTTGCAAGTGTCTGTGGATGAGTGTGTGAGTGTCTGTGTATGAGTGTGTGTGTGTGTATGTGTGAGTGTCTGTGTATGTGTGTGAATGTTTGACTGTGTCTCTGTTTATGAGTGTCTGTCTGTGTGTTTGTATGTGTGTCTGTGAGTGTGTGTCTGCGTGAGTGTCTGAGTATCTGTGTGTGTGTGTGTGTGTGTGTGTCTGTGTGAGTGTGTGTACGTGTTTGTGACTGTGTGTGTGTGTCTTTGTGTGTGTGTGTCTGGCTGCAAGTGTGTGTGTGTGTGTGTGTGCGTGTGTGCGTGTGTGCGTGTGTGTGTGTGTGTGTGTGTGTGTGTGTGTGTGTGTGTGTGTGTGCGCTCTGCTTGAAATGCTGTGAAATTGGCTAGGAGTGCTGTGAGGTTGGACTTGCGGTCTGCACTCCATGATGACTTTTGAGGTAAATCCTCAGATTTTCTTTGATAAAATTTGACCGCTTAATCTCTCTATATTAAAATTGTCTTTTTTTAATATCAAAAGCAAAGTGTTATCAAGAGGCAGTGAGCAGCAGAACACAGACAGAGACACAACAAAACAAACTTAATAAATCTCATCTTTAACATTTAAATTGTTGTTATATTTTAAGTCATTCACATTTTAAACTTTAATAAATCCTTTTTCCACTTGCCATGCCCGCGTGCTCTTCATCACATAGTAACCTAATAGGCAGGAATGGTTGCGCTGTCGGAGAGCCACTAAGAGTGCATGGGGGGGTGGGGGGGAGATTGAGGGTAGATGGACCGAATGCGTGTGGGAGGGGAATGGCATGGAGCAGAGTAGGGGGTGAAGGGTTGACGGGCGACTGAGTGAACTGCCACCACCAGCCATGAGTGACCGGGCGGCCAGCCCACCAGCCATGAGTAAGTGAAATGCTAGCCCACCAGCTGTAAGTGACTGAAGTGCCAGCCCACCACCCATGACTTAGTGAACTGCCAGCCCACCTGCCATGACTCACTGAACTGCAAGTCCAAAAATCCATTCAGTCCACAATGTACCTACTAGCCCTCTGTAAACCAGTCCCTTCAGCGCACAACAGACTGAGTGACTGAGCTGCTCGGCCAGAGTGACTGAGCTGCCCGCCCAGAGTGACTGAGGTGCCCGGCTTGAGTGACTGAGCTGCCAGCCGAAGAATCCATTCAGCCCACAATGTCCATACTAGCCCTCTGGAAACCAGTCCCTTTGACCCACAACACACATACTAGCGCTCGAGAAAGCCCCCCCCCCCCTCACTGGCCAGCAATATTGGAATTGGTGCAGAGGTGGAATATTGCATTGAGGGACCAGCCCTCCCGTGTGAAGCTGGGACCCAACGGGTCCCACTTAGTCTAGTATTGTATATATATATATCGAAGGTAGACATTTCGCTTGGGCAGTTTACACCCCAGCGGTATGAACATTGACTTCTCCAATGTCAGGTAGTCCTTGCTTTCTCCCTTCTTCCCCTCTCCTTCCCAGCTCTCCCACAGCCCACTGTCTCTGCCTTTTCCTTTCTTCTTCCTCCACCTCCACATCAGTCTGAAGAAGGGTCTCGACCCGAAACGTCACCAATTCCTTCGGTCCATAGATGCTGCCTCACCCGCTGAGTTCCTCCAGCATTTTTATCTACCTTCAGGTTTGTAGGTTAATTGACTTTGGTAAAAATTGTACACTGTCCCTAGTGTGTGTAGGATAGTGTTAGTGGGCTGGGTGATCACTGGTTGGCGCGGACCCGGTGGGCCGAAGGGCCTGTTTCCGTTCTGTATCTCTAAACTAAACTAAAGTAAAGATTTTGCTGTGTTTCTCAGTTTGCTGCTGGTAGGAATGAGTCACATGTAAGTTCTGTAAATGAAGGAAGATTCACTTGGGGTCGGTGAGATATTACATTCACTCACTGGAGAGTTTTTTTTTAACTGCTTAAGTCAACAATAAAATTGGGAGGGACAAGGGAAATCCGAGTGTTTGAAGTTAGCATTTTTTGCAGACTGTTGCTGCTTCCCAGAATAAGTGTGAATTAAGTATCACCAGATCAATGTCAGATCCATACAACGGATAGATAATTGAGACCAAATGCCCACGGGGTAATATCCGCGGCTTCATGAAGCATCATCAAAGTGCTCCCATGTTAGCAGGAGATGTGCATGCTAGAATGAGCCTTATTTTTCCACGAAAACATCCAGATTCAGGGACAGTTTCTTCCCAGCTGTTATCAGGCAACTGAACCATCCTACCACAACCAGAGAGCAGTCCTGAGCTGCTATCCCTTCTATTGACTCCATTTATAAAACCTCACGCTGCCTCGGCAAGGCCAGCAGCATAATCAAGGACCTGTCTCACCCCGGCCACTCCCTCTTCTCCCCTCTCCCATCGGGCAAAAGGTACAGAAGTGTGAAAATGCACACCTCCAGATTCAGGGACAGTTTCTTCCCAGCTGTTATCAGGCAATTGAGCCATCCTACCACAACCAGGGAACTACTATCTACCTCATTGGAGACCCTCGCACTATCTTTGATCGGACTTTACTGGCCTTATCTTGCAATAAACGTTAATCACGTTATTCCCCTTATCATGTATCTGTACACCGTGGACGGCTCGATTGTAATCATGTATTGTCTTTCTGCTGACTGGATAGCACGCAGAAAAGCAACAAAAGCTTTTCATTCTACCTCAGTACACATGACAACAAACGGCAGAGCATCCTGGACAGTGCAGCTCACCCCCTCCAAGACACACTGGTCAACCTGAGGAGCACCTTCAGCAACAGACTGGTTCCACCAAGATGCAGCACAGAACGCCACAGGAGATCCTTCTTCCCTGTGGCTATCAAACTGTACAACTCCTCCCCCTTCTGTCGTGGGGTCGACTGAGACTGACTCCCCTTCCCCCCCCCCCCTCCCCCCTCCCTCCCCCCCACCCAATCTTTGTACATCCCCAATCCTCTCCACTTGTCACTTTAATTTCACGTTTCATTATCTTGTTGTGAGTTTATGACTGTTGGCAGATCAATTTACCTCCTGGGATAAATCAAGTTCTATCGTGTTGTATCGTAACTTAAACTGAACTAAACCGAAATCAAATGCGAAACTAAAACTTGGAAAAGCAAGGTAGCGTGTCTTAGTGATGATGCACATTAACTCCAGCCTCCCAGCCAACCTTCATCCACTGCAGGATACAGAGTGCTGGAGTAACTCAGCGGGTCAGGCAGCATCTGTGGGGAACATGGATAGGCTTATTCTTAAACTGCGGCCCCTGGTTCAGGACTCCGCCAACATCGGGAACATGTATCCTGCCTCTAGCGTGTCCAAACCCTTAATAATCTTATATGTTTCAATAACTTATAACAATACGGATAGGTAACGTTTAGAGCAGGGCTCGGCAACCTAGTTCTGCATAGGGGTCAGGACCCATGTCTGTCAGCGGATGGCGGGCCACATCTATCGCCATATCGAGGAAAACGCTCCAGCACCCCCTCGCCAAAGATGCACTCAGCCCGCTTCAGTTTCACACGTGCCGCAGAACCGGGGTGGGCACTTTCACTCCGAGTGGTCAGGAGGATGGAAGAGGGGATGGGAGGGTAGGGACGGAGAAAGAGAGAGAGAGTGAGTCGACAGGTGTTGTGATATGGAATTAGCTGTGTGTGTGAGAGCTATTCTCGGATGTGCAGTGTTGTGTGTGTGTTTTGTGGTATGCCAGCGGGCCGGATGATTTCGGGTTATGGGTCGGATCTGGCCCATGGGCCATAGGTTGCCGACCCCTGGTTCAGAAAGATATAGTCCAATTGTGGGCAAATGAGACTAGCATGGAAGGGTCAACTTGATCAGCATGGACAAGTCGGGCCGAAGGGCCTGTTTCTGTGCTGCATGACTTTAATAAGTCTCCCGGTGGCTCAGGACTTCAACTCCCCCTCCCATTCTGAATCCGACCTTTACGTCCTGGGCCTCCTCCATGGCCAGAGTGAGTCCCACTGCAAATTGGAGGAGCAGCACCTCATATTTTGCTTGGGTAGTTTACACCCCAGCGGTATGAACATTGGCTTCTCCAATTTCAGGTAGTCCCTGCTTCCTCCCTCCTTCCCCTCCCCTTCCCAGCTCTCCCTCAGCCCACTGTCTCCGCATCTTCCTTTCTTCTTCCTACACACCCCCACATCAGTCTGAAGAGGGTCTCGACCCAAAACGTCACCCATTTCCTTTGCTCCATAGATGCTGCCTCACCCGCTGAGTTTCTCCAGCATTCCTAATCTTCTAATGGACTAAAGGCATTGCAATTGATTCAAACTCTCAACCAATTCTTACTCTTGAAAGAGTGAAGGTCACAATAGCAAAGAAAAGAAAGATATCTCTTTAAACTTTGTGCAAAACTGCATGTATAATACTGAATAATTAAGGATTATTAAACAGTTTGTCATTAATGAGGATTTTTTCCTTCTGGGATGTACACAGATCGAATACATTATTTTAAATACTTTAGGCAGTAATGCTGAAACCTTTCCCAAAAGGCCAGGCAGTGGGAAATTACAAAAACGACATTGTTAATTGTACTTTATTGAAAACAGATGCAAACAATGTGCTAACTCTTTGAATTTAGTCAACTGGGATATAGCCAGCATTTTTTAAAAAGCTTATTACAAATGCAGGATATTCTTATATACACACTGCTATTAATCACTTGAAGTCCATTTGTAGAAGGGTCAGACACTGCCTTGTCCTGTTGGAAAGATGCTGCTTCTCAGAGTGAATTTCTTTCATAATTGTTCAAAGTTCGGCTAGAAGCAGCCCCTTTCTTCCCTTGCGCATCGGGCCCTCTGCGCATCGTGTGAAGTGTGATGTGAGGCTGAATTGTATTGTCCCGCCATCTTGATTGGAATAAAAATCCATCAGTACATTTCAACCATCTTTGATCGTTAACTAGTTTGCCAACCACTCCTCCCCCTTTCAGACGCCAGGCACGTGGTTTGTAACTGCTACCTCTTTACACCACGCTACAGGCAATAAGGACAATTTGTCAGCCATTAACTTAAGCAGGTCAGTCAGCTACAAATGAGGCACTTGACCTCCTGATCGTTGTCCTGAGGTAGCACTGTCCAGGGTTTTCATCTCTGACGTGATGTCGGGTGAAACTTCTGTCCCAAGGCGTGTCCTCCCTGCGACCTGCTTGGAATTGGTACAGGTTTATTATTGTCCCGTGGTCATTTAGAACAGAAACACTTTTTCACCCAGACAGTTGTGAGTCTGTGGAATTCTCTGCCTCAGAAGGCAGTGGAGGCCAATTCTCTGGATGCTTTCAAGAAAGAGCTAGATAGAGCTCTTAAAGATATCGGAGTCAGGGGATGTGGGGAGAAGACAGGAACAGGGTACTCATTGTGGATGATCAGCCATGATCACATTGGATGGTGGTGCTGGCTCGAAGGGCCGAATGGCCTACTCTTACACCTATTGTTTATTGTCTATTGTCTACATGGGACTAGCCCAGCATGCTGACTTTGGTCAGCACAGACAGGGTGGGCCGAAGGGCCTGTTTCCTGCACTGTACAGCTCTATGGCCTTGTGCCTCTAAGTCCATGGTGGTGCAAGAGGTGGTCTGTAGCGTTCCGTTGCCGAGGTAGGATTAGGGTCGTGCGGGTCGGGTCAAGGATGGGATGGTTGCAGGACAGTAGCTGTTCCTGAAGCTGGTGGTGTGAGACTTCAGGCTTCAGACGGCAGCAGTGAGAAGAGGGCACCGCCCGGCTGGACTTCACACAACCACTAATTCTTCAGTCCCAGAAATGCCAGCCTATTTAAAAACAAACATTGCCAGTAAAGCGGGCATTATCTTGCAAAGCAAATAACCTGAGCGGATGCCCGATAACATTGTAATGTGGCCAGTAATACGTTTCAGTTTCTAATCAGTAGGTAATGATGGTTGATAAGGCAGCCACGTGCAGATTGGGATTTGTCCCATTCTAGATACAATGTGTTGGAAGGAACTGCAGATGCTGACTTGAACTGAAGATGGACACAAAAAGCTGGAGTAACTCAGCGGGACAGGCAGCATCTCTGGAGAAAGATACAGAAAGCTGGAGTAACTCAGCGGGACAGGCAGCATCTCTGGAGAAAGATACAGAAAGCTGGAGTAACTCAGCGGGACAGGCAGCAAGCATCTCTGGACAGAAGGAATAGGTGATGTTTCAGGTCGAGTCTGAAGAAGGGTTCTATACCTTTCTCCAGAGATGCTGTCTGACCTGCTGAGTTACTCCAGCTTCTTGTGTCTACACTGTGATCTTGTCCAACAATTCAGAGATTGTTTCTCATGGTATTTTGACAGAACTCCCAGAGTGTAACGCATGAAGTCCTGGAAGCAGTACTTACACAATAACCGGTGCCAAGAATCCTTGACAAGAATCAGATTTTCCTTAAGACTTGGCCCGCCGTGGTGTTGCACATCACAGCAGTCAGAACCACACACACTGCACCGGTTTGGTCAAGTGAAATTTAGTCTCACAGCAAGGAAACAGGCCCTTCAGCCCGCCCAACACAGACACAAAAAGCCTCATTCATGGGCCTGTCACACTTGGCGATTTTTTTAGGCAACTGCCGGCGTAGTCGTAGCAGGTCGCCGAAAAACCTGCGACAACCTACGTCATCCTGGCGACAATCTACGACAGCACCTATGTCAGGAGAAGTTGAGCTACGCTCATTGGCGTCAAACAACTGCTGCCAAAGTTTTTTCAACACGTTGAAAAGACGCTACGCCTTTTTGCCGCGACTGAGGAGACGACTCCCAGCGAGCGCCGGCGAACATGTGGCGACAAACTCGTTGCCTGTAGTTGTCTAAAAAAATCGCTTAAGTGGGACAGGCCCATCACTCAGCGGGACAGGCAGCATCTCTAGAGAGAAGGAATAGGTGACGTTTTGGGACGAGACCCTGGCTTCAGTCCGCCGAGTCCACGCCGACCATCGATCACCCGTTCACATTAGTTCTACGTTATCCCACTTTCTCGTCCACTCCCCACACGAGGGGGGCAATTTATAGAGGGGCCGATTCAACCTACAAACCCGCACGTCTTTGGAATGTGGGAGGAAACAGGAGTATTCGTGGTATCAGGGAGAACGTGCAAACACCACACAAACAACACCAGAGGTCAGGATTGAACCTGGGTCGCTGGGTCTGTGAGGCAGCAGCCCTACCCGCCGCGCCACCGTGCCGCCTCTCAAAAGCACACAGCGCACTGAGCATCCCAGTGCCTGGATTCGCTAAGAAACAGCAGTCTGGTGGACCCTGGTATTTTACAATTGGTTCTGAAATCTCACCACAATAAAAGCATAGAAGAACAGAATGGGCCCAGGGCAGGAACAGGCCCTTCGGCCCACAATGTCCGTGCCGAATGTGAAGCCAAGACCAACTCTTATCTGCCTGCACATAATGCATATGGCTCCAAGATAGACACAAAATGCTGGAGTAACTCAGCGGGACAGGCAGCGTCTCTGGAGAGAAGGAATGGGTGACGTTTCGGGTCAAGACCCTGCTTCAAACACTTCTGTCTTGGCCCAAGGTGTCACCCATTCCTTCTCTCCAGAGATGCTGCCTGTCCCGCTGAGTTACTCCAGTATTTTGTGTCTATCTTCAGGGGTAAATCAACATCGGAAGTTCCTTCCAGCACATCCATATCCCTCCATTCCCTACATATCCACGAGCCTATCCAAAAGTCTCTTAAACATAGGGTTGCCAACTGTCCCGTATTAGCCGGGACATCCTGTATATTGGGCTAAATTGGATTGTCCTGTTCGGGACCGCCCTTGTCCCGTATTTGACTGCTACAACTCGGGTCGAAGGGACTGTCGGGTCGGAGCGTTGCGTCCGGCCCTGCCTCACCCGTCCCGACGTAGTGCAGCCCATAGAGTGCAGCAGCAGCAGCAGCAGCAGCGCCTCGCCCGTGGCCCCGTCGGTCGGTCGGCAGCCCGGCCAGCTGTCCGACCTTCGGACCTTCGCTTACCGCCGACACCACCACTACCCCTCCTTCTCACGGCCGATCATCGGTTCATGAGTTGGACGGGGCGCCGGGACGTCACAGGGCCCAGGCCAAAACTCCTCAGCCGGCCCGCCGGCTTTGTGTGCAGTCCAGCACCCGGGCCAACTCAACATTCACCCAGCCACGGCCGGGTCGATCAACGAATTGTCGTTGGGTATTTGCCTTATTTTGACCTTTTGTCAATAGACACTAGACAACAAGAGGTGCAGGAGTAGGCCATTCGGCCCTTCGAGCCAGCACCGCCATTCAATGGGATCATGGCTGATCATCCCCAATCAGTACCCCGTTCCTGCCTTCTCCCCATATCCCCTGACTCCGCTATCATTAAGAGCCCTATCTAGCTCTCTCTTGTAAACCTGCCACCAGGCAGAGAATTCCACAGGCTCACAACTCTCTGTGAGAAACAGTGTTTCCTCGTCTCCGTTCTAAATGGCTTACCCCTTATTCTTAAACTGTGTGGCTCCCCCAACATCGGGAACATGTTTCCTGCCCGGGAATTAACCTTGTGAACCTACGCTGCACTCCCTCAATTTGTCCCATATTTGGGAGCAAGAAAGTTGGCAACACTATTTAAACACCATTATTGTATCTGCCTCCATCACCACCCCCGGCAGTGCGTTCCAGGCACCCACCACCCTTCATCCTGAATTTGCATACTGTTGACAGCTTGACTGTATGTCTGTTTTGTCTTCTCTCTATTCTTTGACATGTTAGCATGCAAAAGCTTTTCATTGTACCTCAGTACACGTGACAATACTAAACTAAACTAAATTAAAAAACCTGCAACCCTCATCTTTTCTCAACTATTCCCTTCTCGCCTTTAAGCAAAGCATCCTAGGGGGAAATGGTACCGACTGCCTACCATATCTATGCCTCTGATAATTTTACACTAATCCAATTTACCACCCCTTCATCCAGATCATTGATGTACATGACAAACAACAAAGGACCCAACACATATGCTATCGGTCTCCCCTTAACTTTGTTCCTTTTCTCCGTAAGTTTGAGGGGGTGGGAAGAAAATGAATTGAGAGACTTAAGAAGCTTTTATTTATTTTAGTTTAGAAATACACCGAGTCCGTGCTGACCAGCGATCCCCGTACACCAGCACTATCCTACACACACTAGGGGACAATTTACAATTTTACCGAAGCCAATCAGCCTACAAATCTGTACGTCTTTGGAGTGCGGGAGAAAACCGGAGAACCTGGAGAAAACCCACGCGTGTCACGGGGAGAACGTACCAACTCCGTTAAGACAGCACCCGCAGTCAAGATTGAACCTGGGTCTTCGGCGCTGTGAGGCAGCAACTCTACCGCTGTGCCACCGTGCTGCTCTTTGACATTAAATATTACATTGTTATAAGGAGAGAGACTTCCCGCACTTTCGTACATCTGCTGTGAAATTGTTAAAAAAAAACCTGTAGCTCAGAATCCAGTGTAGGGTGGAAAAAAATTCTGCACAAAACTTTTAAATTTATAGCTCAATTATTCGACAATATACTCTGTTTGTCAGTCCAGTTATGCAGCAGGACTTAAAAAACCATTTCCCCTTTAGAAAATTATACTTATCCCATAGTTATCCAATTATTCTGGTTTCTTCGGTACAAAGGTTTAATTATAACCATAAATCCGAAGGGTAGTTAATAAATAATACTCCATTAACAATATTAGTATAATCATTTATCTCATTTGACCACAGGTTTTGAATACACTTGAAATGACAGGGAACCACAAAATAGGGGACAAAATGTGTAAGAAATAACTGCAGATGCTGGTTTAAATCGAAGGTAGACACAAAATGCTGGAGTAACTCAGCGGGTGAGGCAGCATCTCTAGTGAGAAGGAATGGGCAACGTTTTTGGGTCGAGGTCCAAGGGTCCAAGGGTCTACCCACAAAATAGGGGCCATGTTTTTCATTTGTGGCTAGGAGTCACAGAATCAGTGTGCATTCGAGCAATGAATATTTTTAGAGCAGAGATAGAGAGACTCTTGATTAGTACGGGTGTCTGGGTTTATGGGGAGAAAGCAGGAGATGGGGTTTGGAGGGAGAGATCGACAATAGACAATAGACAATAGGTGCAGGAGTAGGCCATTCGACCCTTCAAACCAGCATCGCCATTCAATGGGATCATGGCTGATCATCCCCAATCAGTACCCCGTTCCTACCTTCTCCCCATATCCCCTGACTCCGCTATCTTCAAGAGCCCTATCTAGCTCTCTCTTGAAAGTATCCAGAGAACCGGCCTCCAGGCAGAGAATACCACAGACTCACAACTCTCTGTGAGAAAATGTGTTTCCTCATCTCTGTTCTAAATGGCTTATCCCATATTCTTAAACTGCGGCCCCTGGTTCTGGACTCCCCCAACATCGGGAACATGTTTCCTGCCTCTAGCGTGTCCAAACCCTTAACAATCTTATATGTTTCAATAAGATGCCCTCTCATCCTTCTAAATTCCAGAGTATACAAGCCCAGCCGCTCCATTCTCTCAGCATATGACAGTCCCGCCATCCCGGGAATTAACCTTGTAAACCTACGCTTCACTCCCTCAATAGCAATAATGTCCTTCCTCAAATTAGGGGACCAAAACTGCACACAATACTCCAGGTGTGGTCTCACTAGGGCCCTGTACAACTGCAGAAGGACCTCTTTGCTCCTATACTCAACTCCTTTTGTTATGAAGGCCAACATGCCATTCGCTTTCTTCACTGCCTGCTGTACCTGCATGCTTACTTTCATTGACTGATGAACAAGGACCCCCAGATCCCGGTGTACTTCCCCTTTTCCCAACTTGACGCCATTTAGGTAGTAATCTACCTTCCTGTTTTTGCTACCAAAGTGGATAACCTCACATTTATCCACAATAAACTGCATCTGCCATGCATCTGCCCAATCCCCCGACCTGTCCAAGTCACCCTGCATTCTCATAGCATCCTCCTCACAGTTCACACTGCCACCCAGCTTTGTGTCATTTGCAAAGTTGCTAATGTTACGACATGTCCACCATCGATGCTCCAGTCACTGATGATCCAGCACCACCATTAACCTGGACAAAACCACGAGAGTATTGGACATTCGGGACATGTGCCTTCATCCTGAGAGAGTTAAATATTTATTTATTTGTAATTTGTTAATTCTTTATTAAAGTTTCTAGTAGTCCTTGGTGATTTTCGAGACCTGGGAGAGATATAATCAGTGGGTTTGAGGTGTATAGTTGGATTATTATTAGATGACCTCAGTGGGTCTGGCCATACCCTGCAACCGGTGATGTACCCGCGCAATGAAAAACATTGCTTGAAGGAGCACCGTAGACACATAGAGAGGAAAAAAGTTTTTCCTCGTCTCCGTTCTAAATGGCCTGCCCCTTATTCTTAAATAATTGTAAAGGCTTGTGTCACGACACTAAGAATTGTCAGGAACCTGCCGTCGGCCGAACAGTAAAAAATAAGACTGATTAACGGACTGTGTCCCCTCCCCATATGTCGTTCACCAACACATTCAACCTCGCCCATGCCTTGACAGCTAGGCACCTGTCAAAGCAAAGCCACTGTCGGCCGGAATGTCTGTTTTTTATTTTATTGTAATTTGTAGGCCTACTTTTTGTTTTTAGATATGGTCATTTTAATTTTTTAAAGGTCTATGTATTTATCCTGTTTTTTATTAACTACACTGAATGGAAACTGATCGAGAAACGGTTTGTTCGTTTCATCTGTGTATGCAAGTACTCAGTTAGAAATGATATTAAATAAATACTGAATACTGAATACTGAACACTGAACATGTGTTGTCATATTCTGCACTCAGTCAAGTGACATGGAGAAGATATGCTGGAAAATATGCTGATTTGAATCAAATAATGTACGGTGAAGGCATTACTTTTTAATTGAATACAGCATTGCAGGACAATAGAGCATGATTGAGTGCAGGGGGGGTGGAGGAATATTTGGGAAATGTTCCCATTCTGCAGACTGTTCACTGAGTGAGCCGTATCAACGCCGTCATCAGTATCTGGAATAACTTTGGTACGAATATTCCCACTGAAACGCTTCAGGAATGTCTGAATTGGAAACTGCTTCTAAACAAGGTAACCTGATTCCTTCAAAGTTTATATCCAGATTTGACTTGGCCAAAACGATCGTGGCACAGCCAGTCTGTAATTGACAACCTGCCAACATTTCTATAAGATATTAATATTAGATATTTCCACGGGTTAAAAATATGAAACCGCTTCCACATGCCACAGTTAAATAAAAGCGGGGGACAGAATAAGGAATAGGCGGCATTGTTGATAGTGTGGGCGTGAGAGAGGGGAAGGGGTGAACATTAACCCAGTATAGACACATAGGGCTGAAGGGTCTGAGTCTGTGCTGAGATATGTTTAAGAAAGAACTGCAGATGCTGGAAAAATCGAAGGTAGACAAAGATGCTGGAGAAACTCAGCGGGTGAGGCAGCATCTATGGAGCGAAGGAAATAGGTGACGTTTCGGGTCGAGACCCTTCCGGGTCTCGACCCGAAACGTCACCTATTCCTTCGCTCCATAGATGCTTCCGGGTCTCGACCCAAAACGTCACCTATTCCTTCGCTCCATAGATGCTTCCGGGTCTCGACCCAAAACGTCACCTATTCCTTCGCTCCATAGATGCTGCCTCACCCGCCGAGTTTCTCCAGCATTTTTGTCTACCTGTGCTGAGATATGATGTCATTTAAGTAGCCAGGACTAGAGGGTGTGAGCTATAGGGAGAGGTTGAGTAGGCTGGGACTCTATTCCATGGAGCGCAGGAGGATGAGGGGTGATCTTATAGAGGTGTATAAAATCATGAGCATGGGTTTTCTCCAGGCGCTCTGGTTTCTTCCAACACCATCCAAAGGCATACAGGTTTGCAGGCTAATTGGCTTTGGTAAAATTGTAAATTGTCCCTAGTGTGTGTAGGATAGTGTTAGGTGGTCGCTGGTCGGCGCGGACTCAGTGGGCCAAAAGGGTTGTTTCCCCGCTGTATCTCGAAATCTGAAGTCTACAGTCTAAAGTAAAGTCAATTGAGGGTCAGTCTGAAGAAGGGTCACCTATTCCTTCGCTCCATAGATGCTGCCTCACCCGCTGAGTTTCTCCAGCATTTTTGTCTACCTTCTATTGAGGGGATGCTTGTATTTTGTATGCAAGTTGCCTTTCTCCACACATCATGGATTCTGTTAGACAGGGAAAATCAATTTGGAGCGCTGGTCTAATTGACAGCTACTCTAACTCAAGTCTCTGGAGGTATGTTGAGGGATGGTAGCCACAAAATGCTGGAGTAACTCAGCGGGACAGGCAGCATCTCTGGAGAGAAGGAATGGCCGCCGTTTTGGGTCAAGATCTTCGGGTCTTGACCCAAAACGTCACCCATTCCTTCAATCATGGCCGATCTATTTCTGCCTGCTAACCCCATTCTCCTGTGTTCAAAAAGGAACTGCAGATGCTGGAATATCGAAGGTACACAAAATTGCTGGGGAAACTCAGCGGGTGCAGCAGCATCTATGGAGCGAAGGAAATAGGCGACGTTTCGGGCCGAAACCCTTCTTCAGACTGATGGGGGGTGGGGGGGGGAGAAGGAAGGAAAAGGGGAGGAGGAGGAGGAGCCCGAGGGCGGGCGGATGGGTGGGGTGGGAGGAAACAGCTAGAGGGTTGAGGAAGGGGAGGAGACAGCAAGGGCTAGCAAAATTGGGAGAATTCAATGTTAATGCCATCCGGACGCAAGGTCCCCAGACGGAATATGAGGTGCTGTTCCTCCAATTTCCGCTGTTGCTCACTCTGGCAATGGAGGAGACCCAGGACAGAGAGGTCGGATTGGGAATGGGAGGGGGAGTTGAAGTGCTGAGCCACCGGGAGTTCAGGTAGGTTATTGCGGACTGAGCGGAGGTGTTCTCCCCATAAACCCAGGCACCCGCACTAATCATGAATCTCTCTGTCTCTGCCGTAAAAATACCCATTGTTCTAACTCACACTGACTCTATGACTTCCTGGCACAAATGACAAACATGGCCCCTATTTTGTGGGTAGACACAAACAGCTGGAGTAACATAGCGGGTCAGGCAGCATCTCTCGGGAGAAGGAATGGGTACGGTTTGGGGTCACGACCCTTCCGCCCTTGAGTCTCGACCCGAAACGTCACCCATTACTTCTCTCCAGAGACGCTGCCTGTCCTGCTGAGTTACTCCAGCATTTTGTGTCCACCTTCGATTTCAACCAGCATCTGCAGTTCCTCTCTCGCACATGTGTTGAGGGAAGCCTTGGGCCCCGTAGCAGAAGCGTCCATGTCGTGGGGCTGGAGACTGGAAGTATCCCGAGCTAATTCTGCTACCACCATCGCCTACTGCGACAAGTGGCGGCTCCCACTGATTGTCGCCGGAAGTCTTGCGTCCTTCTCAAGACGGACGATGACGGCGAGGTCGACATTTGAAACGTGGAAGATGGACACGAGAGAAGAAGAAGGGAAGCTTTGGAAGGGAAATCAGAGAGATGTTTGCTATTGGATGCAACATCTAAAATTAGAGAACATTGTCACCACTCCCAGCCCGACAAGACATATGGGCCTGTCCCACTGAGGCGATTTTTTTTGGACGACTACAGGCGACTGCACAAAATTTTCAACATGTTGAAAAATCTTCGGCGACAGTGGCGACAATTTTCGCTGTCGTAGGTTGTCGTAGGTGTTGACGTAGGTTGTCGCCAGGTGTCGTAGGTGAATTCCATTAAAACTAATCCCTGGCCTAAAGAGTCGCCTAAGTGGGACATTTCTCCCTTACAGTCGTCACCTTTTAGTTGTGACCCACCTCAGAATCGTAGAACTATGGCGTGGTATGGCGCTCCGTAGTTTGTCGGGTGTATCTAGTAATCAGTTCAGCACAAGTATCACTTCCCCTCCCCTTCCCAGCTCTCCCACTGTCCCTGCCTCTTCCTTTCTTCTTCCCGCCCCCCCCCCGCCAAGCCCACCCCCACATCAGTCTGAAGAAGGGTCTCGACCCGAAACGTCACCTATACCTTCGCTCCATAGATGCTGCCTCGCCTGTTGAGTTTCTCCAGCATTTTTATCTACCTTCGAATTTTTCCAGCATCTGCAGTTCCTTCTTAAACATAAGCACTTTGATATTCATTTTATGAAGGTCTTATTGAACGGACCCTCTCTGCTCATTAACCTATCAGACCATCAGTCTGAAGGATGGCTCTGACCCCAAAATGTTCTTCATAGATGTTGACTGACCCGCAGTGTTACTCCAGCACTCAGTGACTTGTTTTGTAAGCAAGCATCTGCAGTTCCTTGTGTCTGCAACTTATTCAAATGGTTTAATTTAGAGTTATTTTTCAGAGTTTAGTTTAGTTTAGAGATACAGCATGGAAACAGAACCTCGTCTATGCCAACCACGATGCCTCATCCACACTCGTGGGACCATGTGGAACCAGTGTGAACGGATGATCAATGGGCGGCATGGACTCAGTGGGCCAAAGGGCCTTTTTCCAAACTGTATCTCCAAACTAAACTAAACTAAACCAATGATTGATAAAAAAGCAAAATTGTTTGATTCTGACAGTTCTTCAAGGTTCCAAAAATGTGTTTCAATCCCCTGGCATTCGTTAGTTTTGTACCCTGTTCAATCTTATAACTCTCTTTTTCAGGTTACTGAGCGAGTCACCTACTTTCAATAGACAATAGACAATGGGTGTAGGAGTAGGCCATTCGGCCCTTTGAACCAGCACAGTCATTCAATGTGATCATGGCTGATCATCGCCAATCCTGCCTTCTCCCCATATCCCCTGAATCTGCTATCTTTAAGAGCCCTATCTAGCCCTCTCTTGAAAGCATCCAGAGAACCCAACTCCTCTAAGGCAGAGAATTCCACAGACTCACAACTCTCTGTGAGAAAAAGTGTTTCTTCGTCTCCGTTCTAAATGGCTTACCCCTTATTCTTAAACTGTGGCCCCTGGTTCTGGTCTCCCTCAACATCGGGAACATGTTTCCTGCCTCTAGCGTGTCCAAACCCTTAACAATCTTATATGTCTCAATAAGATCCCCTCTCATCCTTCTAAACTCCAGAGTATACAAGCCCAGCCGTTCCATTCTCTCAGCATATGACAGTCCCGCCATCCCGGAAATTAACCTTGTAAACCTACGCTGCACTCGCTCAATAACAAGAATGTCCTTCCTCAAATTAGGAAGGGAATCATTATTGCTAATAACATGCCCACATCATTATACAAGAAAGAGTAAGAATGGGTGATTGATGGTCAGCATACACTTGTTGGGCCGAAGGGCCTGTTTCAATCAATGAATCAATGAATCAATCAATGAATCAATCATAGTTTGGAGCTTGGCTGGGCGATGCATGATGCCGTGTGAGGTATCACTGGTACCGTGCATGTTCTCCAGAGACTCTGTCTATTTATACGATGAATTCTCAATGATTGATGTGTTCAGGAATTTTGAGTTTCCCCGTGTGGGTTTCACATGATACGCCATATTTCAGTAGCTGTGGTGTTATTAGCGACGCATTTTCCGACCATGTGTGAACAAAGATGAGCGGGCGGCCAAGAACACATCTGATTGTGAAATCAGAAGCTTCAACAATGGAGTAGAAACGGCCACACAGTTTATGGTAAATGGATTTACAGACGGCAAATGCGAGCTCGATATCCAAGCCCAGAGTTGCTGCAATGATGTAGAACTGACTCGGAGACACAAGGAGCAGCACATTCACGGTGGGGCAGCGGTAGAGTTGCTGCCTCACAGCGCCAGAGATCCGGGTTCGATCCTGACTACGGGTGCTGTCCGTACGGAGTTTGCACGTTCTCCCTGTGACCTGCGTGGGTTTTCTCCGGGTGCTCCGATTTCCTCCCACACTCCAAAGATGTATGGGTTTGTAGGTTATTTCGCTTGGTATGAATGTAAATTGTCCCTAGTGTGTGTAGGATAGTGGGGGGGATCGCTGGTCGGTGTGGACTTGTTGGGCTGAAGGGCCTGTTTGAGCACTGTATCTCTACACTAAACTAAACAAAACATGCTGGAATTTTGAGCAAAACACAAAATGCTGGAGGAACTCAGCGGGACAGGAATGGGTGACATTTCAGGTTGAGATCCTTCTGCAGACTGAGAGTTGAGGGAGAGGGAAATTAGAGATATGAAAAGTCACAAAGAACAAATAAATGAAAGGTATGAGGGGAACAAATCAAAGCCAGCAACGACAATCAACGAATGTTGGAGCCCACAATGCTCAATTGTTGGCTGCGGAAAAAGTGATAATGAGCGATACAAACAATGAAACTAGTAGGAGTAGGGTGGGGGAGGGATGGAAAGAGAGGGCAAGCAAGGGTTAGTGAAATCAATATTCATACTGCTGGGATGTGAGCTGCCCAAGTGAAATATGAGGCGCTGGATCAGAACAATAGACAATAGACAATAGACAATAGGTGCAGGAGTAGACCATTCGCCCCTTCGAGGCAGCACCGCCATTCAATGTGATCATGGCTGATCATCCCGACAGTACCCCGTTCCTGCCTTCCCACCATATCCCCTGACTCCGCTATCTTCAAGAGCCATATCTAGCTCTCGCTTGAAAGTATCCAGATATAACACATCCACTGGTTCTCCCTTATCCACTCTACTAGTTACATCCTCGAAAAATTCTATAAGATTCGTCAGACATGATTTACCTTTCATAAATCCATGCTGACTTTGTCCAATGATTTCACCACTTTCCAAATGTGCTGCTATCCTATCTTTAATAACTGACTCTAGCATTTTCCCCATGTTAGACTAACTGGTCTATAATTCCACGTTTTCTCTCTCACTCCCTTTTTAAAAAGTGGGGTTACACTAGCTACCCTCCAATCCTCAGGAACTACTCCAGAATCCAAAGTGTTTTGAAAAATTATCACTAATGCATCCACTATTTCTGGGGCTACTTCCTTAAGCACTCTGGGATGCAGCCTATCTGGCCCTGGGGATTTATCGGCCTTTAATCCATTCAATTTACCTAACACCACTTCCCGACTAACCTGGATTTCACTCAGCTCCTCCATCTCATTTGACCCCCGGTACCCTGCTATTTCTGGCAAATTATTTATGTCTTCCTTAGTGAAGGCAGAACCAAAGTAGTTATTCAATTGGTCTGCCATGTCCTTGTTCCCCATGACCAATTCACCTGTTTCTGACTGCATGGGACCCACATTTGTTTTAACTAATCTTTTTCTCTTCACATATCTGTAAAAGCTTTTGCAGTCAGTTTTTATGTTCCCTGCCAGTTTTCTTTCATAATCTATTTTCCCTTTCCTAATTAAGCCCTTCAAGAGCCCTATCCAGCTCTCTCTTGAAAGTATCCAGAGAACCGGCCTCCACTGCCTTCTGAGGCAGAGAATTCCACAGACAAAACATGCTGGAATTTTGAGCAAAATACAAAATGCTGGAGTAACTCAACGGGTCAGATAGCATCTGTGGAGGGAATGGACGAATGGCGTCTTGGGTCCGGGATAGACGATTAAAGGGCAGAAGAGCAGCAGGAATCACAGGGGGGAATATTGCGAGAGGGTCTCACTGAACTCTCGGCAGAGAGAGGAGGAGAACTTCTTCAGAGTAGACACCAAATGCCAGAGTAATTCAGCGGGACAGGCAGCATCTCTGGAGAGAAGGAATGGGTGACGTTTCGGGTCGAGACCCTTCTTCAGACAATCCGAAGAGGGGTCTCAACCCAAAACGTCACCCATTCCTTCTCTCCAGAGATGCATAGGACTCGATTCCATGCTGTATCTCTGAAACTAAAACTGAAATAATTATTTTCAACTTCACCTTGCAACCAAAGCTTGCACCAGCACGACTCACAACTTTCCTGGTGATTTTTGTGTTGATAATATTGTAAAATCCAAGATGACGTGGAGATAAACATCATTAACATCGGAGTTTATAAAGTTAAAGTCGAATATATGTTTGTTTGGATGAAGTGGCTTTTCTCCCTTTTATTTCCCTTAGAAAAATATCCTGCTACTTTCATCCTCCTTTTTCCTATCAAAGTGGGCCGTTGGCAGGCAGCGTTAAGTAAACAGTGGATGGGAGCTGCTCGCCAGTGCTTCCTGAAGGGTTCACCAGTTGCTCTGCTCTCCGAGTCCTGCAAGGAAGCCCTGCATCAGACGCCAGGTCATAAATCAGCCTGGGAACTCGCATAGCGCAGATTCCCCGCCTTCTGCAAGCCACACAATGCCGATATGCCTTTCGCAAGTCTTTCCCAGCTTTTACTCATCAGAATTTTACTTTACACTGTGAAACGTATCATGATTTATTTTCCTTTCATTATACTTTTGGTGAAGAGTCTCTTTTTACATGTGGCCTGGAGTTTGTTTTTTCCACTTGGGCCCATTTCACCGACGCGACGTGGCCAACTATTCATTGTTTTTCTTTCCCCTCCTTTCCCTGCCTAAGTTTTTACATCTTCATTGTACAGTTCCCCCATCCTCTCTTCATCCTTTGGGCCTCTGTTCTATATTTAGAAACATAGAAACATAGAAAATAGGTGCAGGAGTAGGCCATTCGGCCCTTCGAGCCTGCACCACCATTCAATATGATCATGGCTGATCATCCAACTCAGTATCCTGTGCCTGCCTTCTCTCCATACCCCCTGATCCCTTTATCCACAAGGGCCACATCTAACTCCCTCTTAAATGTAGCCAATGAACTGCCCTCAACTACCTTCTGTGGCAGAGAATTCCACAGATTCACCACTCTCTGTGTAAAAAATGTTTTTCTCATCCCGGTCCTAAAGGATTTCCCCCTTATCCTTAAACTGTGACCCCTTGTTCTGGACTTCCCCAACATCGGGAACAATCTTCCTGCATCTAGCCTGTCCAACCACTTAAGAATTTTGTAAGTTTCTATAAGATCCCCCCTCAATCTTTTAGATCCAATATCCCCCCCCCCCCCCGCTCTCTCCTTCCTCCCCTCCCAAATACAACAATCTGCAGGCATTTTGCAGTTTTCACCCGACTCTTCTCATTACTCTTTCATTCCTTGAAGACCTTCTTAATTTTTCTATCTGCCTTTGCCATTGTTTACCTTGTTGTGAAGGTTCAGTCTCAGCTATTGCAGTCGTACAACCAGACTTTTGTTTCGGAGTGGGTGAAGTTTCGGGTCTCGACCCGTAACGTCGCCCATTCCTTCTCTCCAGAGATGCAGCCTGCCTGCTGAGTTACTCCAGTATTTCACAAGGTTAATTCCCGGGATGGCGGGACTGTCATATGCTGAGAGAATGGAGCGGCTGGGCTTGTACACTCTGGAGTTTGGAAGCTTGAGAGGGAATCTTATTGAAACATATAAGATTATTAAGGGTTTGGACACGTTAGAGGCAGGAAACATGTTCCTTATGTTGGGGGAGTCCAGAACCAGGGGCCACAGTTTAAGAATAAGGGGTAAGCCATTTAGAACGGAGATGAGGAAACACTTTTTCACCCAGAGAGTTGTGAGTCTGTGGATTCTCTGCCCCAGAGGGTCGTTTTTGTGGATACTTTCGAGAGAGAGCTAGATAGGGCTTTTAAAGATAGCGGAGTCAGGGGATATGTGGAGAAGGCAGGAACGGGGTACTGATTGTGGATGATCAGCCATGATCACATTGAATGGCGGTGCCGAATGGTCTACTCCTGCACATATTGTCTATAGTCTATTGTCATTTTGTGTCAGCCTTCGATTTTATCCAGCTTCTGGAAGGAGTTTGTATGTTCTCCCCGTGACCTGCGTGGGTTTTCTCTGGGTGCTCCGGTTTCCGCCCACACACTCCAAAGACGTACAGGTTTACTATTGTAACCAGATGATCGATGTTCGGTGTGGACTCATCGGGCAGCATTTCTCAAGAAAAAGAATGGGTGACGTTTAGGGTCAGGACCCTAAGGATGGTTCCATCCTGAAAAATCATCTATTCCTTTTCTCCAGCGATGCTGCCTGACCCACTGAGTTACCCCAGAATTTTGTGCCTATTTTTGGTATAAACCAGCATCTGCTGTTCCTAGTTAATAATTGGATCTTTGTATCAATAGACAATAGACAATAGGTGCAGGAGTAGGCCATTCGGCCCGTTGAGCCAGCACCGTCATTCAATGTGATCATGGCTGATCATCCACAATCAGTACCATGTTCCTGCCTCATACCCCCATATCCCCTGACTCCGCTATTTTTAAGAGCCGTATCTAGCTCTCTCTTGAAAACATCCAGAGAACCGGCCTCCACTGTCCTCTGAGGAGGGGGGGGGAGGCAGGAGCATGGGGCTGGGAGGGAGAGATAGATCAGCCATGATTGAATGGCCTAATTCTTCTCCTATCACATAACCTTATGACACAGTTGGAAAAATGTGCATGCTGTTTTTGTGGAAGTACACAAACGCTTTGAACTGTGAATAAATGGATTTGTTGTGTAATGTGGAGAGTTCAAAAGTGTTGCCATGGTAACTCATTCCAACACGTTATCATGGACATTTAAAAAAATAAAAAGAATGGATTGGCAAACTCATTAAAAAAATGTATTACAAACCTTCAAACAGTGCCAGTGATAGAATAACATTTTAGCCTCAATGTCTGTAAACATTAGCCGAAATTCTCACATTTGAGTTTGATCTTGAGCTTGTTGTCACGTGTACCGAGGTACAGTGATAAGCTTTTGTTGTGTGCTAACCAGTCAGTGGAAAGACAATGCATACTTACTAGGTTATGAGGAGAAGGCAGGAGAATGCGGTTAGGAGGGAAAGATAGATCAGCCATGATTGAATGGCGGAGTAGACTTGATGGGCCGAATGGCCTAATTCTGCTCCTGTCACTTATGAACTTATGAACAATCGAACTGTCCACAGTGTACAGGTACATGATAAAGGGGACAATGTGGATAACAATTAGTGCAAGGTAAAGTCTGATCAAAGATAGTCTCCAATGAGTTCGATAGTAGTCCAGCATTGCTCTCTCGTTGGTGGTTCAGTTGCCTGACAACAGCTGGGAAGAAACTGTCCCTGAATCTGGAGGTGTGGGAATCTGCAGGAACGGGGTACTGATTGGGGATGATCAGCCATGATCACATTGAATGGCGGTGCTGGCTCGAAGGGCCGAATGGCCTACTCCTGCACCTGTTGTCTATTGTGTGCGTTTTCACACTTCTGTCCCTCTTCCCCGATGGGCGAGGGGAGAGGAGGGAGTGACCGGGGTGAGACTGGTCCTTGATTATGCTGCTGGCCTTGCCGAGGCAGCGTGAGGTGTAGATGGAGTCGATGGAAGGGAGGTCGGTTTGCGCGATGGTCTGGGTTGCGTCCCGCAATCCTCTGCGATTTCTTGCGGTCTTGGATGGAGCTTTGTCGAACGCTGGATTAGATGCGGGGATGATTAAGCATGTGGGTGATCTCATGGAAATTCTTATCGTCTTGGTGCGTATACCGCAACGTTTGGTGGGTCACGAGTAAAGCCTTAAATCAATATTCCCATCAACAAATTACGTGCTTGAAGCAGTTGGTGTGTTTGTCTTGCTGATAAAATACTCACATGTTATTTTCACAATTGCCCTTTTCAAACCCTGAGTCATCAAAATTCAAACAGGAAAAATAGACCAGAACAAAAAATTGAAGAATAAATAGAAAATGAAATGGCAGTGCGATGTATGCTTATATAAACTTGATTTGTGGTTTAGATACTCAAACCATTTTCTTTAAAAAAAAACAAATGAAATGATCAAATTCATACATCTACGAGGATCTTTAAATGATAACACATGTATACACAGAAGTCTAGAAAATGGATAACTCTGTGTCTGTTTCCACATTAAAAAAAAAATCACAAGGACCTACTTCATCGCCAGCAGATTACGTAAGCAACCTTTTCTGGGTGAAATCAAATTCATTGCAAACATCACTACTTACCACAGTGCACTGTTTTATTAGCATCCGGCGCATATTGAATGATTCTACTCCCCCCTCCCCTTTATATGTCTCCCCCCCATCCCTCTCCCGCACCCCCATCTCCACTCCACTTCCACCTCTATCCCTCCCTCTGGCTTTACATTTCATTCCTCTAGAAATAGAAACATATAAAATTCTTAAAGGATTGGACAGGCTAGATGCGGGAAAAAATGTTCCCTATTTTGGGGGAGTCCGGAACCGGCAGTCACAGTTTAGGAATAAGGGGTAGGCCGTTTAGTTTAGTTTAGAGATACAGCGCGGAAACAGGCTTCTTCCGCCCACCAAGTCCGCGCCGACCAGCGACCCCCGCACGCTAACACTATCCTACACACACTCGGGGGCAATTTTACAGTTATACCAAAGTCAATTAACCTACAAACCTGCACGTCTTTGGAATGTGGGAGGAAACCGGAACGCCCGGAGAAAACCCACGCAGGTCACGGGGAGAACGTGCAAACTCCGCACAGACAGCTCCCTTAGTCAGGATCAAACTCAGGTGTCTGGCGCTGTGAGGCGGCAACTCTACCGCTGCACCACCGTGCCGCCCTCTTCTCTCCTTGTCTTCCTTGCCGACGGTCACGGCGAGCCGCGGCTATCTCCCGGCAACAGGCCCGGCTCGCCCACCCACCGCGGACGCAGGGACAATACTCAATAGACAATAGGTGCTGGAGTAGGCCATTCGGCCCTTTGGGCAAGCACCGCCATTCAATGTGATCGTGGCTGATCATCCACAATCAGTACCCCGTTCCTGCTTTCTCACCATATCCCTTGATTCCGTTTGCCCTAAGAGCTAAATCTAAATCTCTCTTGAAAACATCCAGTGAATTGGTCTCCACTGCCTTCTGTGGCAGAGAATTCCACAAATTCACAACTCTCTGGGTGAAAATGATTTTCCTCGTCTCAGTCCCAAATGGCCTTACCCTTTATTCGTAAACTGTGACCCCTGGTTCTGGACTCCCCCAACATGTTCACGGGATGATGCGGACAGAGGCAATGGCTGAAGGCCCTGTGGCCAGGACAACTGGCCATTATGGCCAACTGCAGCTTGGACGTTGGAACATCTGCTATCTGCAACCTCCCTCACCTGTATCCTCCTATTGCCTGCCATGCTTCCTCCTGTCTCTCCTCTCTCCCAGCTGATCTGTATCCACTCGTCATCATCTTTTCCACAGTCAACAATTGACCATTGTGGGCTCCACCATTTCCTGATTATCATTGCTGGCTTTGTTCTTTTCACACCTTTCATTTATTTGGTCTTTGTACCTATTTATACCTCTAGTTCCCCTGTCCCCTGACTCAGTCTGAAGAAGGGTCTCGACCCAAAACATCACCTGTTCCTTTTCCCCAGAGATGCTGCCTGACCCGCTGAGTTACTCCAGCATTGTGTGTCTATCTTCGGTGTAAACCAGCACTTGCTAGTTCCTTCCAAAAGAACTATCAAATGGCTTTAAAACATTTTCTTTAACACCAAATGTTTGAGCGGCTCCAGAACATATTAGGATGGACGTGCCACCTTTAGACAATAGACAATAGGTGCAGGAGTAGGCCATTCGGCCCTTCGAGCCAGCACCGCCATTGAATGTAATCGTGGCTGATCATCCCCAATCAGTACCCCATTCCTGCCTTCTCACCACATCCCCTGACTCCGCTATCTTCAAGAGCCCTATCTAGCTCGCTCTTGAAATATCCAGAGAACCGGCCTCCACCGCCCTCTGAGGCAGAGAATTCCACAGACTCACAACTCACTGTGAGAAAAAGTGTTTCCTCATCTCCGTTCTAAATGGCTTACCCCTTATTCTTAAACTGTGGTCCCTGGTTCTGGACTCCCCCAACATCAGAAACATGATTCCTGCCTCTAGTGTGTCCAAACCTTTAGTAATCATATGTTTCAAAAAGTTTCCCAATCATCCTTCTAAAGCCCAGCCGCTCCATTCTCTCAGCATATGACAGTCCCGCCACTTCTGTTAAGAAATCTGATCACTCCTGCCTTCAGCTGGATGGAATGTGAAAAATGGTGATTCATTGCAGGTTGAGAATCTGGCGCTGCCACATTAGAAAGGCCCTCGGGCGGCAGGTACGGTCATGGGTGTTAAAGCAATATTATGGTCTACGAGAAGATGAGAGCAAAATCCGAGAAAACGCTCGAGGATTCCATGTCACAAGTGTTGACAGAAAAGTTGGTCGCGGCTGTTGTGTAACCCCTGGCTAAGTACAATAGTGTAACCCCTGGGCTTGCTTATGTAACAATCATCAGCGACAGTTTTAGTTTAGTTTAGATTAGATTAGTTTAGTTTAGTTTAGAGAAACAGGCCCTTCGGCCCAACAAGTCCATGCCATTTAGTTTAGTTTAGAGATACAGTGCGGAAAGAAGGTCTTCGGTCCACTAGGCCCGCGCCGACCAGCGATCCCCGCACATTAACACTATCCTACACACACTGGGAACAATTTAAAAAATATATTTACCAAGCCAATTAACCTACAGACCTGCACGTCTTCGGAGTGTGGGAGGAAACCGAAGATCTCGGAGAAAACCCACGCAGGTCACGGGGAGAACGTGCAAACACTGTACAGACAGCACCCGTAGTCGGGATCGAACCCGGGTCTCCGGCGCTGCATTCGCTGTAAGCAGGGCTGCCAACATTGGGTGAGAGTTGGGAGTGAGAAATTGCGAGAGACCAAGCCCGAGGGAGCGTAGTGACCGGGGGGGGTGGGGGGGAGGGTTTACCCCCTCCCATTGGTACGGAGCATTTGCATTTTTCAGCTTGAAATTGTGCAATATGGTGCATACTGTAGCGAGTCTTTTAACTGACACTTGAATGCAATATATATGCTTTAAATTGGATTGGAGCATTTTTGAATGGAGGGAGGCTGTGCGATCACTGATCACTGGCCTTGGGGGTACCTGGTGAGGGAGTGGAGCAACCGAGTGGGGAGAGGGTGTGGAAGAAGGGTGTCCCCCCTCCCAGGGTAGGAACTTTTTGAAATTTGATGTATTAAAATCATGTTTTAGTGCACTGTAGAAGTATGATTTCAATGTTTTTTGTATGAAGTATTTTTAAAGAGGTAACTTTTTAAGGGGTAACTTTATCCACACAAAGGGTGATGGGTGTATGGAACAAGCTGCTAGAGGAGGTAGTTTAGGCAGGGACCATCCCAGCATTTAAGAAAAAGGTAGACTGATACATGGATAGGACAGGTTTGGAGGTATGGACCAAAAGCAGGTAGCGTAGCTAGGACATGTTGGCGGGTGTGGGCAAGTTGCACCGAAGGGTCTGTTTTCACACTGTATCACTCTATGACTACATTATACCTCCACCATGCATGAATGCTTCAAAATCAAGTGATCGAGTTTTATTGCCATATACTCAAGCATAGAAACATAGAAAATAGGTGCAGGAATAGGCCATTTGGCCCTTCGAGCCAGCACAGTCATTCAATATGATCATGGATATTCATCTAAAATCAGTACCTCTTTCCTGTTTTTTCCCCATATCCCTTGATGTCGTTAGCCCCAAGAACTAAATGTAACTCTCTCTTGAAAACATCCAGTGAATTGGCCTGCACTGCCTTCTGTGGCAGAGAATTCCACAGATTCACAACTCTCTGCGTGAAGAAAGTTTGTTCTCATCTCAGTCCTAACTGGGCCCCCTTTTATTCTTAAACTGTGACCCATGGTTCTGAACATCGGGAACATTTTTCCTGCAGTTACAGTAAGTGAACATCTAGCAGGCAAGCAGGATGCTTTCACCAACCACCCCCATTTGAAGTCCACTATCTTCCACCGTATCTACCCAGTGCTTGGTACTTACTTCCAGCAGCCGCTGGTTGTTCTCCAGGATGCACCGAGCCGCAGCCTGATCCATGCCGGTCACCTGGGCGAATTCACCACAGAGACTCTCATGGCAGCGGCGCAACGCTTCTACGCCTCCGACGGCCCGGGACTCTTGCACTGAGGCCGCTCCATGGCCGGAGCTGCAGTGAGCGACTCGCCAGCCCGGCAAACACTAGCCAGCCCCGGCTCCCCGCCCGCATCTGTCCCAGCCGCTGCTTCTGCTTCCAACACCCGCGGCCCATGCAGTTGATATGAGTTTTGAAATTTTCGTTGATCACAGAATTTCTCACAACAGAGCGTAAGATATTTGTGATCAGCGTGAGAATTTGGTGAAATGCGTGATTCTCACGCTCAATGCATGGGAGTTGGCAGCCCTGCCTCTCTATCCCCCTCTCCCTCTCCCCCCTCTCTCTACCTCTCTCTCCCTCCTCTCTCTCTCTCCCCTCTCTCCACCTCTCTTTCTCTCCCCTCTCTCTCTCTCTCCCTCCCACCTCACTCTCATCCCTCTCTCTCTCCCCTCTCTCTCTCCCCCTCTCTACCGCTCTCTCTCCTCTCAACCCCCCTCTCTCCCCCTCTCTCTCCATTCCTCCCCCTCTCTCTCTTCCCTCCCCCTCTCTATCTCCTCTCTCACTCTCTCCCCTTCCCTCTCTCTTCTCTCCCCCCCTCTCTCCCCCGCTCTCTCTCTCCTCTCTTCCCCTCTCTCTCCCCTCTCTTTCCCCTAACTCTCTCTCCCCCCTCTCTCTCTCCCCCCCCCATCTTCTCTCTCACTCCCTCTCTTCCCCCTCTCTCTGTCTCTCCTCTCACCTCTCTCTTCCCCCCTCTCTCTCTCTCATCTCTCTCTCCCTCTCTCCCCATTTTCCCTCCCACCTCACTCTCCCCCTGCTCTCTCCCCCCCTCTCTCCCCCCCCCCTCTCTGTCTCTATCTCCTCTTTCTCTTTGCCCCCCCATCTCTCTCTCTTAACCCCTCTCTCTCTCTTTCTCTTTTACCACCCCTCTCTCTTCCCCCTCTCTCTCCCATTCTCTCCTCCCTCATTCTTCCCTCTCACCCCTCTCTCTCTTCCCCCCCTCTCCCACCTCACCTTCCCCCTCTATCTCCCCTACCTCTATCCCCCCCCCCCCCCCCCCCCCCCCCCCCCCCCCCTGCTGAGAGGATGAAAAACTTTTCCACCCAGAGAGTTGTGAATCTGTGGAATTCTCTGCCACAGGCGGCAGTGGAGGCAGTGGAGGCAGTGGAGGCAGTGGAGGCCAATTCACTGGATGTTTTCAAGAGAGAGTTAGATATAGCTCTTAGGGCTGACGGAATCAAGGGATATGGGGAGAAAGCAGGAATGGGGTACTGATTTTGGACGATCAGCCATAATCATATTGAATGGCGGTGCTGGCTCGAAGGGCCGAACGGTCTACTCCTGGACCTATTGTCTATGTTTCTATGTTTCTGTACACTGTGGATGGTTTCATTGTAATCATGTATTGTATTTCCGCTGACTGGACAGTACGCAACAACATTATTTTCACTGCACCTCGAATACACATGCCAATAAATTAAATTAAAATAAACTATTATCCTGGAATATTTAAAATATGACTTTGCACTAGTTTTTCTTTATAAGGTACAGTTAAAATAGACATTAGACAATAGAAAATAGACAATAGGTGCAGGAGTAGGCCATTCAGTCCCCGGTTCTGGACTCCCCCAACATCGGGAACATGTTTCCTGCCTCTAGCGTGTCCAAACCCTTAATAATCTTATATGTTTCAATAAGATACCCTCTCATCCTTCTAAACTCCAAAATAAGTCTTAGTTTGAGATCAAGGCTGAATATGTTGCATTGGCTAATCCTAGATATCGGTTTATTACTGGGATACGGTGAAATGTTTATTTGTCGTGTGTTATCCTGTCAAATCAGATCACACAATACAGGAGCACAATCAGGCTGTACCCAACTTCAATGTGGGAGGAGACTGGAGCACCAGGAGAAAACCCACGTGCAAACTCCGCACAGACAGCACCTGTAGTCAGGGTCAAATCCGGGTCTCTGGCGCTGTGAGGCAGCAACTCTGCCGCTGCGCCACCGTGCCGCTCCGCTTCTGTGTTATGTGTCTGAATAAAGGAGGATGAAGATTTTACCCCCCCCCCCGGTTGGCACAGCGGTAGAGTAGCGCCAGAGACCCGGGTTCGATCCCAACTGCGGGTGCTGTCTTGATGGAGTTTGTACGTTCTCCCAGTGACCGCATGGGTTTTTTCCGAGTTAATCAGTTTCCTCCCACACTCCAAAAACGTACATTCGTAGGATCATTGGCTTGGTCTAAGTGTAAATTGTCCCTTGTGTGTGTAGGATGGTGTTAGTGTGTGGGATCGCTGATCAATGCGGACTCGGTGAGACAAAGTGCCTGTTTCTGCGCTATATCTTGAAACTGAACTAAACTGCAAAATGGCCTTTGACTCACTTGACAGCGAGCCAAATACTGATCCATTTGTGAAGTGTTCGAGACCAGACAATTGGCAACTGGGAGCAGTGCTCGCAGAATTCCATATTTGTAGATTCCCTACATTAGTGATCATTAACTGACAGCCAACTTGGTTTAGTGTAGAGCTACAGCGCAGAAACAGGCCCTTTGGCCTACCGAGTTCACGCCGACCAGCGATCCCCGCACACTAACACTATCCTACACCCACTAGGGACAATTTTATACATTTATAACAAGGCCAATTAACCTACAAACCTGTACGTCTTTGGAGTTTGGGAGGAAACCGAAGATCTCGGCGAAAACCCACGCAGGTCACGGGGAGAAGGTACAAACTCCGTACAGACAGCACCCGTAGTCTTAGTTTAAGAAAAAGGGGTAAGCCATTTAGAACGGAGTCGAGGAAACACTTTTTGTCACAGAGAATTTTGAGTCTGTGGAATTTTCTGCCTCAGAGGGCGGTGGAGGCCGTTTCTCTGGATACTTTCAAGAGAGAGCTAGATAGGGCTCTTAAAGATAGCGGAGTCAGGGGATATGGGGAGAAGGCAGGAACGGGGTACTGATTGGGGATGGTCAGCCATGATCACATTGAATGGTGGTGCTGGCTCGAAGGGCCGAATGGCCTACTCCTGCACCTATTGTCTATTGTCTCGTCGGGTCTCTGGCGCTGCAAGCTCTGTAAGGCAGGGACTCTACCGCTGCACCACCATGACCGCCCTCTCACACACTTCTACTGACTTGAAGAGTGGAGCACTAAGAACCGGTTGAGAGTGTGTGCGCGCTGGTGATCCACATGAGATCAGCTTCAGGTAATCGCTGGGGAGGTCCCAGCCTCAACAACAGCGAGCGAGACTCTCCCCAGCCAATGCTCCAGAGCCAGGCTTCAATCCCCCTGCTCTCCCTGACATTATTACAGCCAACTTGGAAAGAAACAGACTGGGTGGGATGTACATGGGCATGCAAACATCACTTTGTAAAGATTAATCTATCGCATTGTGTGGGAGAAAGTATTAAATTATAAAAGACCACACTTGAGTACACATGACGTTATTGCTGCCGAGGCCAATCAGGAAAACCTAATGTCATTTTTTGTCTGATATTTTTTTCAAATATTCTCATTTTTCCATTCATGACATTGGTTGTTTTCCGTACCAGATTCCCAGCCTCTTGATGTCACTCGTGATCCCTCCTCTACCATCAGTCAAGAGTCAAGAGTTGTCATGTGTCCCTGGAGACATTTCTTTAGTCAGAGGGTGGTGAATCTGTGGAATTCATTTTCGCAGAAGGATGTGGAGGCCAAGTCAGTGGATATTTTTAAGGCAGAGATAGATAGATTCTTGATTAGTACGGGTGTCAGGAGTTATGGGGAGAAGGCAGAAGAATGGGGTTCGGAGGGAGAAATTGATCAGCCATGAATGAATGGCGGAGTAGACTTGATGGGCCGAATGGCCTAATTCTATTCCTGTTCCTTCGGACCTTATGACCTTCTGACACCACACCATAATATACCATAGCATATATGAATACATAATTTTTTTCCTTCAGATTATGCTAATTTCTGAATATCATTTCTGAATGTAACACATGTTAAGGAAGTAGAGAATGTTTCCAAGAACCGTCCCATCTGTTCTTCTTGCCTTTAGTAACTCCGGCAGATTGTGCCGTTAATTGCTTATGGGAAGACAACACATCTGCCCAAATATAATGAGCTGTTATGAAATAGGTGCAAACAGCAAGACTTTGCTTTTGGATGTTGAGACTCAAGAGTCAAGAGTGTTTCGTTGTCATATTGGCAACAGAACAATGACATTCCTACTTGCAGCAGCACAACAGGCCGGTATTGGGGGTAGAGTGCTGACCTGGATAGAAAATTGGTTGGCAGACAGGAAACAAAGGGTAGGGATTAACGGGTCCCTTTCAGAATGGCAGGCAGTGACTAGTGGGGTACTGCAAGGCTCGGTGCATCGACCGCAGCTATTTACAATATACATCAATGATTTAGATTAAGGGATTCAAAGTACCATTAGCAAATTTGCAGATGATACAAAGCTGGGTGGCAGTGTGAACTGTGAGGAGGATGCTATGAGAATGCAGGGTGACTTGGACAGGTTGGGTGAGTGGGCAGATGTATGGCAGATGCAGTTTAATGAAACATATAAGATTATTAAGTGTTTGGACACGCTAGAGGCAGGACACATGTTCCCGATGTTGGGGGAGTCCAGAACCAGGGGCCACAGTTCAAGAATAAGGGGTAAGCCATTTAGAACGGAGATGAGGAAACACTTTTTCACACAGAGAGTTGTGAGTCTGTGGAATTCTCTGCCTCAGAGGGCGGTGGAGGCTGATTCTCTGGATATTTTCAAAAGAGAGCTAGATAGGGCTCTTAAAGATAGCGGAGTCAGGGGATATGGGGAGAAGGCAGGAAAGGGGTACTGATTGGGGATGATCAGCCATGATCACATTGAATGGCGGTGCTGGCTCGAAGGGTCAAATAGCCTACTCCTGCGTCTATTGCCTATTATCTATTGTAAGCACAGTACTCACAGATAACACATAATGAATACAAATCCAATGAATCAATAACCTCAATACTCATACAGATGCGTCTAACGTCCTTACATAACACAAACTAATCCACCAGCTCAGTTCAGTTTAGTTTGTTGTCACGTGTACCGAGGTACAATGATAAACTTTCATTGCGCGCTGAACAATCAGCAGAAAGACTATACATGATTACAATCGACCCATTTGATTAGTTTGCGATTAGTTCTTGAGTAGTTATGAGGTGTCAGAGGTTATGGGGAGAAGGCAGGAGAATGGGGTTAGGAGGGAGAGATAGATCAGCCATGATTGAATGGCAGAGAAGACTTGATGGGCCGAATGGCCTAATTCTACTGTTCTTTACGACGTTATGACCTCATTTACAGCGTACAGATACATAATAAGGGAATAACATTTAGTGCAAGGCCAAGTCCGATCAAAGTTAGTCTGAGGGTCACCAAAGAGGTAGATAGTAGTTCAGGACTGCTCTCTGGTTGTGGTAGGATGATTCAGTTGCCTGATAACAGCTGGGAAGAAACTGTCCCGGAATCTGGAGGTGTGCGTTTTCACACTTCTGTCCCTTTTGCCCGATGGGAGAGGGGAGAAGAGGGTGGCCAGGGTGCGACTGGTCCTTGATTATGCTGCTGGCCTTGCCGAGGCAGCGGGAGGTGTAAATGGAGTCAATAGAAGGGAGGTTGTTTTGTGCGATGGTCTGGGCTACGTCCACAATTCACTGCAATTTCTTGCGGTCTTGGATGGAGCTGTTCCCAAAACAGGCTGTGATGCATCCCGATAAAATGCTTCCGAACTTCCTAAAGTGCCACTTGGCGATCGTCCCACTTGGCGATTTTTTCGGCGACTGCCGGCATCATTGACTGACGTATCAGGTCACCGAAAAACCTGTGGCGTGAGGCGGCGTGATGACACATGACGCGCGGTGTTTTTTCAAGCGTCGCAACATTTTTTTTGTCGCCTCCGGATTTCGAAATGTTCAAAATCTTCGCCAATAGTTATTGGTTTTCCAGAATCTTGTTAATTAAATTATTTTTAAAAATCATTTCACAGTCACTAAAACAATTGGTATTGTAACTATGTACTTTTCAGAGGCGATCTACACATTTTGTTTGTTACTTGTAGGCTTACATGTAAGCAATTTTATATTAAAATGTAGCTTAGATCTGTTTGGTCCATTAATTCGCAGGCACTTTTTAAGCGCACATTTTAATTACTTTCCATTCTACCATAGAGATTTAAAGTCTATAATAGACTTTATTTCTATTTCTATGATTCTACAGACCTTGGCTGGGAATCTGGGTCTCATCAAAATTGTTCCCAATTGGGCCCCGAACCTCCTAAGGGCGTCCCTGTCCTCACTGAACCTCAGTACACGTGACAATAAACTAAACTAATTAAACTAAACGGCTGGGCTGGTGTGGGCAAGTGGGCCGAAGGGCCTGTTTCCACGCTGCATCATTCTATAACTCTATGTGGATAGTTACAAATAAAGGGCGGCCCGGTGACGCAGCGGTAGAGTTGCTGCCTCACAGCGCCAGAGACCTAGGCTCAACCCCGACCACGGGAGCTGTCTGTGTGGAGTTTGCACAATCTCTCCGTGACCCACGTGGGTTTTCTCCGGGATCTCTAGTTTCCTCCGACACTCCAAAGACGTACAGGTTTGTAGGTTGATTGGCTTGGTTTAATTGTAAAATTGTCCCTAGTGCGTGTAGGATAGTGCTCGTGTGCGGGGATCACTGGTTGGAACGGACTCCATGGGCCGAAGGGCCCGTTTCCACGCTGTATTACTAAACTAAACCATTGCCTGTAGACAAAAATGCTGGAGAAACTCAGAGGGCGAGGCAGCATCTAACCGCTCCATAGATGCTGCATCACCCGCTGAGTTTCTCCAGCATTTTTGTCTACCGATTTTTCCAGCATCTGCAGTTCCTTCTAAAACTATGGCCTGTAGTTTGTTGATCCCCCTATCCTGGGTCAAAGACCCTGTGGCTCTCTCCTATCTATTCCCCTCGCGAGTTTGTAACAATGAGTTGAAGAGTATGAAGGTTGTCGGTATGAAGCTATTTCAAGCCGTCTTTGCAGAGGAAAGCAGTAATAATTAATGATCGCGAGTACAAAAATCAGTCGGGAGCCAGTCTCCAGATCAGCTACCTGAGTGGAGAGAGAACTAATGATCACTTCAGGTCAATGACTGTGCTTTGGATGGATGCCAGGACACAGGGAAACAAAACCAGGAAGGGGGTTGTGAGAAACAGTCAGTCATCAAGTGACACAGGGAATGAAAAATGAGGGTGCTAATAAGATGTACAAAATCTATGAGCGGAATAGATCGGGTAGATATATCTAAGGTAGACAGAAATGCTGGAGAAACTCAGCGGGTGAGGCAGCATCTATGGAGCGAAGGAATAGGTGACGTTTCGGGTCGAGACCCGGAAGGGTCTCGACCCGAAACGTCACCTATTCCTTCGCTCCATAGATGCTTCCGGGTCTCGACCCAAAACATCACCTATTCCTTCGCTCCATAGATGCTTCCGGGTCTCGACCCGAAACGTCACCTATTCCTTCGCTCCATAGATGCTGCCTCACCCGCTGAGTTTCTCCAGCATTTTTGTCTATCTTCTATTGAGGAAATAGGCGACGTTTCAGGTCGAGACCCATCTAAGTGCTTTATATAGCGAGGGTAGGACCTGCAGATGCTGGTTTAAACCAAAGGTACACACAAAATGTTGTAGTAACTCAGCGAGACAGGCCATTCACAGGTACTGGTCCAGAATCTATAGAACATTGGAAAATGATCGCCAATGCGTCCACAATTTCTAGAGCCACCTCCTTCAGTACCCTGGGGATTTGTCACTGGAGATAAGGAATAGGTGACATTTTGGGTCGAGACCCTTGGATCAATCTGAAGAAGAGTCTTGACCCGAAACACCACCCATTCTTTCTCTACAGTGATGCTGCCTGTCCCGCTGAGTTACTCCAGCATTTTGTACTAATGTATAGTGATACCTGTATTGAATTGTATACAAAAATGAATTTCACTGTACCTTGGTACATGTGACATTATACAGTGCATTCAGAAAGTATTCAGACCCCTTCACTTTTTCCACATGTTGTTATGTTACAGCCTTATTCTAAAATTGATTACATTTTTTTTTTTTTTTAAATCATCAATCTACGCACAATACACCATAATGATAAAAGCAAAAACAGGTGTTTAGAAATTTTTGCAAAGTAATTAAAAAAACCCTGAAATATCACATTTACATAAGTATTCAGACCTTTTACTCAGTACTTTGTTGAGGCACCTTTGGCAGTGATTACAGCCTCAAGTCTTCGTGGGTGTGACACTGCAAGCTTGGCATACCTGTATTTGGGTAATTTCTCCCATTCTTCTCTGCAGATCCTCTCAAGCTCTGTCAGGTTGGATGGGGAGCGTCGATGCACAGCTATTTTCAGGTCCCTCCAGAGATGTTCGATCCGGTTCAAGTCTGGGCTCTGGCTGGGCCACTCAAGGCCATTCACAGACTTGTCACAAAGCCACTCCTGCGTTGTCTTGGCTGTGTGCTTATAGCCCTGTCGCACAGTACGAGTTCATTCCAAGAGCTCTCCCAAGTTTTAAAAAAAAATCAAACTCGTGGTAAGCACGGAGAATGAACGTAGCGAGTATGTCGGAGCTCGGGGACGTCACTTAGCGGCTCGTAACGCTAACGGCAGGTACTCGGGAAGACTCGCTAATGGCAGGTAAGTTCGGGAAGACTCGTGAAGATTTTTTAACATGTTGAAAAATGTCCACGAGAGCCCCGAGTACCGACGAGTGGCCATTACCGTAAATCTCCGAGTTCGAATCAGGGCAAACTCGGGAGAACTCTTGGAATGAACTCGTACCGTGGGACAGGGCTATTAGGGTCCTTGTTTTGTTAGAAGGTGAATTTGCACCCTAGTCTGAGGTCCTGAACGCTCTGGAGCAGGTTTTCATCAGGGATCTCTCTGTACTTTGCTCCGTTCATCTTTCCCTCAATCCTGACTAGTCTCCCAGTTCCTGCCGCTGAAAAACATCCCCACAGCATGATGCTGCCACCACCATGCTTCACCGTAGGTATGGTATTTGCCAGGTGATGAGCGGTGCCTGGTTTCCTCCAGACGTGACACTTGGCATTCAGGCCAAAGAGTTCAATCTTGGTTTCATCAGACCAGAGAATCATGTTTCTCATGCCTTTTGGCAAACTCCAAGCTGGCTGTCATGTGCCTTTTACTGAGGAGTGGCTTCCGTCTGGCCACTCTAACATAAAAGCCTGATTGATGGAGTGCTGCAGATATAGTTGCCCTTCTGGAAGGTTCTCCCATCTCCACAGAGTAACTCTGGAGCTCTGTCAGAGTGACCATCGGGTTCTTGGTCACCTCCCTGACCAAGGCCCTTCTCCCCCAATTGGTCAGTTTGGCCAGGGGGCCAGCTCTATGAAGAGTCCTGGTGGTTCCAAAGTCCTTCCATTTATGAATGACGGAGGCCACTGTGCTCTTCGGGACTTGCAATGCTGCAGAAATTGTTTTATACCCTTCCCCAGATCTGTGTCTCGACACAATCCTGTCTCGGAGGTCTACGGACAATTCCTTTGTCTTCATGGCTTGGTTTTTGCTCTGACATGGACTGTCAACTGTGGGACCTTATATAGACAGGTGTGTGCCTTTCCAAATCATGTCCAATCAATTTAATTTACCACTGGTGGACTCCAATCAGGTTGTAGAAACATCTCAAGGATAATCAATGGAAACAGCATGCACCTAAGTTCAATTTTGAGTGTCATAGCAAACGGTCTGAATACTTGTGTAAATGTGATATTTCAGTTATTTCTTTTTAATAACTTTGCAAACATTTCTAAACACCTGTTTTCGCTTCTTCATTCTGGGGTATTGTGTGTAGATTGATGATAAAAAAAATTTAATCCATTTTAGAATAAGGCTGTAACGTAACAAAATGTGGAAAAAGTGAAGGGGTCTGAATACTTTCTGAATATACTGTATTACCATAGCATACAATGGAGTCTCTTGCCCAAATGAGAGGAATCGAGAACCAGCTTGAGAGGGGGGAAAGATTTGATAAAGAACCTTTGCAACACAGAGGGTGGGTGTATGGAACATGCTGCCAGAGGAGGTGGTTAAGGCAGGGACATATTGCGACAATTAAGAAGCATTCAGAAGGTACATGGATAGTGTGTAAGAAGGAACAGCAGATGCTGGTTTAAACTGAAGATAGCCACAAAAAGCTGGAGTAACTCAGCGGGACAGGCAGCATCTCTGGAGGGAAAGAGTGGGTGACATTTCGGCCACCACCCCGGTCGCACTAGCTTCTCGTTTTCACTCTTGTTTATCATCGTTACTTTTTTTGCATATTTTTCATTTATTGTTCTTTATTTCTCCACATCACTGTCTCTATCTCTCGTTTCCCTTATCCCTAACCAGTCTGAAGAAGGGCCTTGACCAGAATCGTCACCCAGGTACATGGATAGGACAGGTATGGAGGGATACGGGCCAAACGCAGGCAGGTGGGACTGGTGTAGATGGAGCATGTTGGCCGGTGTGGGCAAGTTGGGCTGAAGGGCCTGTTTCCACGCTGTATCACTCTATGACTCTATAAGTGTATAGTTACAAACAATACATGGTTGCGCAGTGGTAGAGTTGCTGCCTCACAGTGCCAGAGACCCGGGTTCGATCCTGACTATGGATGCTGTCGGTGCGGAGTTTGTACGTTCACCCTGTGACCTGCGTGGGTTTTCTCCGGGTGCTCCGGTTACCTCCCACACGCCAAAGACGTACAGGTTTGTAGGTCTGAAGAATGGTCTCGACCCAAAACGCCACCTAATCCTTCTCTCGAGAGATGCTGCCTGTCCTGTTGAGTTACTCCAGCATTTTGTGTCTACCTTCGATTTCAACCAGCATCTGCAGTTCCTTCCCTTCAGGTTCGTAGGTTAATTGGCTTCGGTAAAATTGTAAATTTTGTGTAGGATAGTGTTAGTGTGCGGGGATCACTGGTCGGCGCGGACATGGTGGGCCGAAGAACCTGTTTCCACGCTGCATCTCTGAACTAATCTAAACTAAACCATTCCAGGTGAGGCAGAGGTTCACCTGCACCTCCTCCAACCTCATCTACTTCCAGGTGTCAGCTGCTCTACATTGGTGAGACCAAGCGTAGGCTTGGCGATCGCTTCGCCCAACACCTCCGGTCAGTTTGCAATAACCAACCTGATCTCCTGGTGGCTCAGCACTTCAACTCCCCCTCCCATTCCAAATCCGACCTTTCTGTCCTGGGCCTCCACCATGGGCAGAGTGAGTCCCACCGCAAATTGGAGGAGCAGCACCTCATATTTTGCTTGGGTAGTTTACACCCCAGCGGTATGAACATTGACTTCTCCAATTTCAGGTAGTCCTTGCATTCTCCTTTCCCCTCCCCCTTCCCAGCTCTCCCACAGCCTACTATCTCCGCCTCTTCCTTTCTTTTTCCTACCCCCCGGGAATCAGTCTGAAGAAGGGTCTCAACCCAAAACGTGGCCTATTCCTTCGCTCCATAGATGCTGCCTCACCCGCTGAGTTCCTCTATGAAGGTAGACATTTTTGTCTACCTTAAACTAAACTAAAGGGCGATTTTTTTCGGCGACTGCCGGCATGATTGACTGATGTATCGGGTCACCGTAAAAGTATGCCGCGTGACGCGGCGTGATGACGTTTGACGTGATGAAGTGTCGCAACATTTTTTTTGTCGCCGCTAGATTTTGAAACGTTCAAAATCCTTTGGCGACACTGAAATGACGCCGGCAGTTGCCGAAAAAAAATCGCCAAGTGGGACAGGCCCTTAAAGATCGTTTTACAATGTTTCTTGATGTCAGCCCTTCTATCCTAATCTAACGCATCCTGTGTACATTTGTTGCATCTCCACACCAAAGAATTGGTGAGGATGTGTGTAACACTACCTCCAGTTCTCATCAGTATGCTCCCCTCTGCCTTTATTGATGCCGTGTGTTGTCAGGCCTGAGCTATTCTGCATCAGTAATTAAAGAATTTTACTTAACCTCAGGCTGTTAGATGTGGCTCTCCATATATATTCTGGATTACAAATGAACTGCTGTATCTTATTAGCCCCCAAAAAAAATCCTCTTGCAGAAAGCAAAAGAAAACAAATAATATTTCAGTCCGCAGTAAATACGAAATGATTAGGAACAAAGTCACTAATCTCTTTAGAGTCACAAAAATAAAATCTTTACAACTAAACTATACTTGGAAACAGATGACAGAAACATATTGTCCTTTCCAATTTCCAGAACTGTGCACCAGAGAATGAGCAGAAATTATCCTTGGCTGCAGTTGTACAAGTTGGTGAGAACTAATAGTTAGCTGGGGTTGTATCACTCAGTGGAACGATGCCTGTTAAAACAGCTTCATCCAAGACCGCGAGCAGAGAGTCGAGGACGCAGCCCAGACCATCACGCAAACCAACCTTCCTTCCATTGACTCCATCTACACCTCACGCTGCCTCGGCAAGGCCAGCAGCATAATCAAGGACCAGTCTCACCCTGGTCACTTCTTCTTCTCCCCTCTCCCATCGGGCAAGAGGTACAGAAGTGTGAAAACGCACACACCTCCAGATTGAGGGACAGTTTCTTCCCGGCTAATATCAGGCAACTGAACCATCCTCTCACCAACCTCTCTCTCTGCCCCCTGACTCTCAGTCTGAAGAAGGGTCTCGACCCGAAACGTTGCCCGTTCCTTTTCTTCGGAGATGCTGCCTGACCCGCTGAGTTACTCCAGCACTCTGTGAAACTCACTAAGGTTAAAAGAGTTCAATTTGCGCTAATCCACACAACATGAATTAGAAGCAATTAGAAAAAAAGAATTAGAATTAGAACTGGGGGCGGCACAGTGGTGCAGCGGTAGAGTTGCTGCCTCACAGCGCCAGAGACCCGGGTTCGATTCTGACTACTGGTGCTGTCTGTACGGAGTTTGTACGTTCTCCCCGTGACCTGCGTGGGTTTTCTCCGGGTGCTCCGGTTTCCACCCGCACCCCAAAGACATGCTGGTTTGAAAGTTAATTGGCTTGGTATAAATGTAAAATTGTCCCTAGTGCATATAGGATAGTGTAAGTGTGCAGGGATCGCTGGGCAGTGCAGACTCGGTGGGACGAAGGGCCTGTTTCCACGCTGTATCTCTAAACTAAACTCAACTAACAATGTCCAACAAGTTTTGAAAGTCAGGATTGACATGGTCGGGAAAAAATGAGTTCCACAAATACACTGAGACAAATGCCCCCAAAAAAATGTTAGTCCTCTGATGTAATTAAATACATATACTGCTCGAGTGCTGCTTATTTTCCCACAAAGTGAAAATGAAACGTTATCTTTCCGTCAGTATGCCCAAAGTTTTCTTTTTATTTGGAGACACACGTACTGCCCTTGTGTCCCTGGATCAGTATTATCTTGTACAATCATTCAAAATAAACACTGACTTGGACCCTGTTGTTTCAGACAGCTCCGACATTGGAGGTCATGTCCAGAATTGGTTAGAAAGCCCGACAAAACATGCTCCACGATGAAATATCACTTTCTATAAAAGGATGTCAGTTGTTTTATGATAAGTTTCACATTCCACTAAAGGCTCTGTAAGAAATTGGCCCACTTCACAAGTTCACAAGTTCACGTTATAGGGGTAGAATTAGGCCATTCGGCCCATTGAGTCTACTCCGCCATTCAATCATGGCTGAATAATCGCTCACCATCTTTCTGTTAGCCTTGTCGTAGACAATAGACAATAGACAATAGGTGCAGGAGTAGGCCATTCAGCCCTTCGAGCCAGCATCGCCATTCAATGTGATCATGGCTGATTATCCACAATCAGTACCCCGTTCCTGCCTTCTCCCCATATCCCCTGACTCCGCTATCTTTAAGAGCCCTATCTAACGCTCTCTTGAAAGCATCTAGAGAATTGGCCTCCACTGAGGCAGAGAATTCCACAGACTGACAACTTTCTGTGTGAAAAAGTGTTTCCTTGTCTCCGTTCTAAATGGCTTACCCCTTATTCTTAAACTGTGGCCCCTGGTTATGGACCCCTCCCCCCCCCCCCAACATCGGGGACAAGTTTCCTGCCTCCAGTGTGTCCAACCCCTTAATAATCTTATATGATTCAATAAGATCCCCTCTCATCTTTCTAAACTAGAGTAGAATTAGGCCATTTGGCCCATCGAGTCTGCTCTGCCATTCAATCATGGCTGATTAATTGCTCACCATCTCACTGTAAGCCTTGTCATCAAAATATCCCAGCAGTGCTCCTCATCTCAGCCCACTGGGGCAGTGTAAATACCTGGACCTCCGCTCTAACCTCGCCCCCCCAATGATCATGAGAACAAATGTGAAAATCCTGTAAAGGGCCTGTCCCACTTGGGCGACCTAATCCGCGAGTTCTGGCGAGTTTGCCCTCGACTCATATTCGCAGCATGGTCGACACAAGGTTGTAGGAGGTCTTCGTAACTCTCCTTCATGCTCGATAGTGGTCCCCGTGTACTCGAGGCCTCAGCGAGATCGCGGCGTTTTTTTCAATATGTATAAAAATGCCCTTGAGTAAAAAAAGGTGGCCATGGAAAAAATCGATGCTTTTTTTTACTCGTAAGTCATAGGTCGTAGTAGGTCGGCATGTTAGTCGTAGGTAATTGAGGGTATTCGAAGGTAGTCGTAGATAGTCTTCATCAAGGGGAGGTCGAAGGAGATCGAAGGAGGTCGTCTTCACTCTCTACTATTCAGTGTCGAAATTTTCCCAAAGTTAGTCGTAGCAAGTCTTCAAAATAGTCGAAGGAGGTCTTCAAGATGTCATTTTTTTAAACTCTCCTAAACTCTCCTAAACTCGACAATTAGGTCGCCCAAGTGGGACAGCCCTTTTAATTTTTTCGGTGCTATTTTTAGAGAAACAACGCGGAAACAGGCCCTTCGGCACACCGAGTCAGCACCAACCAGCGATTCCCGCACCCTTACACTATCCTACACACACTGGGGACAACTTACGCTTATACCAAGCCAATTAACCTACTAACTTGTGCGTCTTTGGAGTGTGGGAGGAAATTGAAGATCTCGGAGAAAACCCACGCAGGTCACGGGGAGAACGTACATCTTCCGTACAGAGAACACCCGTAGTTGGGATGGAACCCGTGTCTCTGGCGCTGTGAGGCAGCAACTCTACCGCTGCGCCACCGTGCCGCATCAATTGTTTAATCATTTTAAATGAACTACAAGTTAACTTAAAAGGTTAACTTACAAAAGGAAAAAGTCATTATTTGCATTCGCAACATTTTAGAATGATTAAGAATCTTACTTTTTAGATTGTGTATTTATATATTTATATATATATATTACACAAACACACACGATGTTGGCACAGCGACAGAGTTACTGCCTTACAGCGCTTGCAGCGCCGGAGACCCAGGTTAGATCCTGACTACAGGTGCTGTCTGTACAGAGTTTGTACGTTCTCCCCGTGACCGCGTGGGTTTTTTCCGAGATCTTCGGTTACCTCCCACACTCCAAAGACGTGCAGGTTTGTAGGTTAATTGGCTTGGTATAAGTGTAAAATTGTCCCTCGTGTTTGTGGGGTTGTGTTAGTGTGCGGGGATCGCTGGTCGGCACAGACCCGGTGGGCTGAAGGGCCTGTTTCCGTGCTGTATCTCTAAACTAAACGAAACAATATATACAATGATTCTATACTGAAACCAACATACTGCGCTTCAACTGTACATTGTAATTACATTCTAAAAAAGAAAACCAGTCAACACTGAAGGCAAAAATAGTTTTTTTTGTCCTGCTCGCTCAAGAAACAGTTGCAAGGCATGTGTACTGGAGGCTGTTGTAATGTTAATTAGAGAAGGAAATGTAAGTAGAATCTGATTGTATCAACCATAAAGACATCTGTTTTACTTACAACGCGAATGCCAAAGATCACAAAGAACTGGCTGCAGTTTCGGGTTGCAGCCACCATTTCCGGAGACGGAGAGGAAACTAACTGTTTAATACAGAGAATAACTGCAGATAGCGGCATTGTCATCCACCATCAGTATGACAGGGTATCTCTGGTGTGTTCATCAAATGTGTGTGTGCGTCTCGACCTGAAACATCGTCCGTCCATTCCGTCCACAGACGCTGCCTGGCCCGCTGAGTTATGCCAGACATAATATTCATAATATTAAATAATGGTCTGGCAGTGTTTTTAATTTCATAAGAGCTTCCAACGTAACAATGCGTGCTCACACACACTGTAAACTAAGGGGCCTGTCCCACTTAGGAGATTTTTTTCAGCAACTTGCCGGCACCCGTCATAGTCGCAGTAGGTCTCCGAAAATGTTCAACATGTTGAAAATCCAGCGGCGACCAGAACAAGGTACGACTCTTTTCATCATGTTGAACATTTTCGGCAACCTGCTGTGATGATGACGGGTGCCGGCAAGTCGCCGAAAACAATCGCGTTAGTGGGACAGGCCATTTATACTGAACATTTGAGAAACTTGATTAGCCTCTGGTTCTGTGGATGTAGCATTTAATTAATGGCTTTCTATAAAAAACCTGAGTTAGATGAACCTTAAAAAACGTTGTTTGACAAAATAAATAATTAGACTGGCGTCGCATCTGCTCATTGTTCTGACTCTTTGGAGAAGAGATGTTCTATATTTTCAAGGCTTACAGTGAATAAAACTTGGTTGCTTCTTCAGTGGATGAGGACCCAACCAATTGAAGGTACACACAAACAATATCTCAACAAAGTTTGGTTTAGTTTCGTTGAGAGATACAGCGTGGAAACAGGCCCTTCGGTCCATCGATTCTGCGCCGACCAGCGATCGCCCGTTCTCACTGGTTCCATGTTATCCCACTTTCACATGCACTCCCTACACACTAGGGGGCAATTTACAGAGGGCCGGTTAACCTGCAAACCCGCACGTCTTTGAGATGTGGGAGGAAACTTGAGCACCCGGAGGAAACCCACGTGGTCACGGGGAGAACTCGCAAAGACAGCACCCGAGGTCAGGATCGATCCCAGGTCTCTGGCGCTGTGAGGCAGCGGCTATCCTCTCTGCACCACTGTGCATCCATAGGGGTCCGAAGAAGGGTCCCGACCTGAAACATCAGCTGATCAAGAAGAAGGGTCTCAGCTCGAAACGTCACCCATTCTCTCTCTCCAGAGATGCTGGGACTTTACTGGTTTTACCTTGCACTAAAAGTTATTCCCTTATCATATATCTGTACACTGTAAGTGGGTCGATTGTAATCATGCAATGTTTTTCTTCTGACTGGATAGCACACAACACATTTTTTTCACTGTACCTCGGAACACGTGACAATAAACTGATCTAAACTAAACTGAGTGTTTAAGAAAGAACTGCAGATGCTGGAAAAATCGAAGGTCGGCAAAAATGCTGGGGAAACTCAGCAGCTGAGGCAGCATCTATGGAGCGAAGGAATAGGTCCTTCGCTCCATAGATGCTGCCTCACCCGCTGAGTTTCTCCAGCATTTTTGTCTACCTTAAACTAAACTAAGGATCTCAATGGTTCAATGGTGCTTTTATTGTCTGAAGTGCTAACATGGTGACATTGCTTTGCATACAAACAGTCCAGTAGAGTATTATTGTCATTCTCGCAATCTCCGATTAGCAAGTGTTACTGATTTGGTGAACCGAGCCCACATGCATATTCAAAGCCCATGCTATGAGTGGTCCTTGTGATGAGCGGGGCCCGATGCAGGCGAGCCCCAGGCTGCTGTAGGGCCTCCAGCCGTTGTCTTCCTCACCTCGTCCGTCCACCTTGGTTCCCCGGGGAGGTTGGAGTATCCTGGAGGCCGCGGTGGGCCAGACCCCGGTTCCCTTCCCCGTTGCTCGCCTGTCACGTCCATTGCCACAAAATGCTGGAGTAACTCAGCGGGTCAGGCAGCATCTGTGAAGAACATGGATAGGTGACATCCTTGCTATTGAGGCAGTGCAGCGTAGGTTCACCAGGTTAATCACAAGGGTTGGCGGGACTGACATTTGAGGAAAGATGGGAAAAATTGGGCTTGTACTCACTGGAATTTAGAAGGATGAGAGTAAACGTATAAAATTATGAAAGGACTGGACAAGCTAGAGGCAGGAATAATGTTCCCAATGTTGGGGGAGTCCAGAACCAGGGGCCACAGTCTAAGAATAAAGGGGAGGCCATTTAGAACTGAGATGAGGAAAAAGTTTTTCACCCAGAGAGTTGTGAATTTGTGGAATTCTCTGCCACAGAAGGCAGTGGAGGCCGATTCGCTGGATGAATTTAAGAGAGTTAAAAAGAGCTCTCAGGGGCTGGTGGAATCAAGGTATATGGGGAGAGGGCAGGCACGGGTTACTGATTGGGGACGATCAGCCATGATCACAATGAACGGCGGTGCTGGCTCGAAGGGCTGAATGGCCTCCTCCTGCACCTATTTTCTATGTTTCTATGTTAATTAGCTTCGGTGAATTGTCCCTAGTGTGAGTAGGAATAGTGCAAGTGTATGGGGCGACTGCAGGTCGGCACGGACTCGACGGGCCGAATGGCCTGTTTCCACACTGGATCTCGAGAGTCTAAAGTAATGTCTAAGCTCCTGGATAATATCTCTGAGGGTTGAAGGACCGACTGGGAAATGTACCGATCAGACTTACACAGAGGGAGCTGGCCCAAGGCTTCATATCCAGCCTGGTTTTCTGCTGACGTTGGCAGGGAAGGTTCTGAGTTGACCTCAGGGCTGTGTTCAGTGGCGTGAATGGTTAGGTTTCCCTCCTCCCTCAGATGTAAGGGGACTTCCTTCCTCTCTGCACCATCCAGTGAAACCCGCTCTTTGGATTTCATTGGGCCGCTCCATGAAACTGCACAGACACAGTCTCCCAGCTTCAAGTGTCGGTGAACATCACACGGACATGTGTAACATCTGAGTTCTGACAATCCGGCCCTGCTAGTCCAGTCTCACATTAATCGGTTATGCCCCTGTCCCACTTAGGAAACCTGAACGGAAAACTCTGGAGACTTTGCGCCCCACACAAGGTTTCCGTGCGTTTCCCAGAGGTTTTTGTCAGTCTCCCTACCTGCTTCCACTACCTGCAACCTCCGGCAACCACCTGCAACCTCCGGGAACCGCACGGAAGCCTTGGGTGGGGCGCAAAGTCTCCAGCGGTTTCTGTTCAGGTCTCCTAAGTGGGACAGGGGCATTAGTTACTCTTGGAGAGAGCAAAGCGCACTTACATGGTTAATACTGGCAGCAGAATGATTGCATGATATTGCAAAATAAACCTATAGAAAGGTGTCGGAAGGAACTGCAGATGCTGGTTTACACCAAAGATGGATTCAAAAACTTGGAGCAACTCAGCGGGTCAGGCAGCATCTCTGGAGAGAAGGAATGGGTGATGTTTCGGGTCTGAAGAAGGATGTTGACACGAAACGTCACCCACTCCTTCTCTCCAGAGATGCTGCCTGTCCCACTGAGTTACTCCAGTTTTTTGTGTCTATCTACCTTTGGAAAGTAGATGAGGAGGAATTTATTGAACCAGAGGGTGGTGAATCTGTGGAATTCATTGCCACAGACGGATGTTGAGGCCAAGTCAATGGATATTTTTAAAACAGAGATTGACAGATTCTTGATTACCAAAGACGTCAAAGGTAATGGGGAGATGGCAGGAGAATGGGGTTGAGAGGTCAAGATAGATCAGCCACGATTGAATGGCGGAGTAGACACAATGGGCCGAAAGGCCTAATTCTGCTCCTGTGACTTATGAAGTTACAGTAAACTAAACTATACTAAGCTAAAACAGTATCAAAGAAGTGTAGAAACAAGGAACTGTGAATGCTGGATTACCTAGGAAAGTCACAAAGTGCTGGAGTAACTCAGCGGGTCAGGCAGCATCTGTGGAGAACATGGATAGGTGACGTTTCACAGAGTGCTGGAGTAACTCAGCGGGTCAGGCATCATCTGTGGAGAACATGGATAGGTGACGTTTCACAAAGTGCTGGAGTAACTCAGCGGGTCAGGCAGCATCTGTGGAGAACATGGATAGATGACGTTTCAGGTCTCGACTGAGAGAAAGATTCTGACCATCTATCCTATCTGTACTTCTCATAATTTTTATATACTTCTACTTGTTCTCCTCTCTGCCTCCATTGCAAAGAAAACAATCCAAATTTGACCAACCGTCCCTTATAGCTCACACCCATTAATCCCAGCAACATTTTGTTGAACCTCTCCTGCACCATTTACAAAGTCTCGACCCTTCCCATAATGGGGTGACCAGAGCTGCAAGCAATACTCCCAATGTGGCCGAACCAAAGTCCCATAAATCTGCAACCTGGCTTCCTGACTCTTATACTCAACACCCTTCCATTCAACCTCCTCTGGTGCATCACTTCACACTTGCTCCAATGCCAATTCTCCATCCATGTCTGTAGCTGATCTATATCCTGCTGTAAACTTTGACAGTAGACAAACATGGGACCAGTGTAGCTGGGACATGTTGGCCGGTGTGGGCAAGTTGGGTCGAAGGGCCTGTTTCCACACTATCACTCTATGACTCTCTGACTATGACATTTAACATGTGACAACAAAGGTTCAAAGGTTCAAAGGTTATTTTATTGGTCACATACACCTAGGTGTAGTGAAATGCTTCTTGCCAATGCAGCACACAAAGAAAGAATACAGACATAACAGTAATAAAGAAATTTAAACATAAAAACATCCCCCCACAATGGTTCCCATTATGAGGAAAGGCACAAAGTTCAGTCCCCATCCCATGTCCACCCATAGTCGGGCCTATTGAGGCCTCCACAGTTGCCTTTACAGAGGCCCGATGTTCCAGGCCGTTCTCGCCGGGTGATGGTGCTCCGGCGTCGGGAGAATCCTCTCAGCGGCTTGGGAACCCTGGAACGGCCGGGTCCCTTACCGGAGACCGCGGCTTCCGAAGCCAACAAGGCCGCGCCGGATGGAGCTCCACTACTGGCGATCTCAGCGAGAGATCCCAGGCTCCCGATGAAAAGTTCAGCGCCACCGCCCGCAGCTGGCCGCTCCACACACCCGCAGCTCCGCGATGTTTCATCGGCGGTCTTCAGCTCACCGGAGTTCCAGCGCGGCGACCCGGGCAAGGCATCGCCCGCTCCGCAATAGCGCTCCAGCGCTGTACCGCCACTGCCGAAGCCGAGGTACTGGGCGGTCCCCTCAGGAAACGCCGCTCCAGGCCCGCTGGTAGGCCGCGAGGACGGGTCGAAAGTGCAGCCCGGAGAAAAGCTGCCTCTCCAACCAGGTAGGGACCCTGAAAAGTAGTTTCCCCCTTCCTCCCCCCCACCCCCCACATAAAAAAGACTAGACCTCCAAAAACAAAACACTAAAACTCACTAAAAATTAAAAAAAAGAGTGATAAACGAACAGCTGCATGCTGGGCAGCCATACCACACAGGACGGCGCCCCTCTGCTCTGCCAACAGATATTTAATCAAAACATTCTGCAAGAAAAGAAAAAATCTATGTGTGTGTGTGTAACGTATGTAACTTCACGTATATATATATATATATATATATATATATATATATGATACACACATACATATATATACATACATTCATATGTTAATCCTGGCCAGAATGGAGAGGCTAGGACTCTAAATTGGGGTAAGAGCTTCAGGGCTGCTGGAAAATTTGGACAATTTGGAATTGCTCTCTGCAGAGCTAGGACAAGCTGCGGAGTGGTGTCAGTGTGTCTTGAGCCTAGATACAAGTTGCAAGAAAACAATAAGAACATCTGCAGACCCTGTCAATTAGGTGCAAAATACATAGAATGGATTGGATGGCTGCAAACCAGACATACACCTTGTAAATAGTTGTAAATAATGTTGCAGAGTTAAACTTTGCCGAGTGTTGATTGGATGGGGGTATTGAGCCTTGTCTGAGCTTCTTGCAGATCAGGGTAAATGTTTCTAAGTTTGTTTCCTGAAGAAGCCCGGTTTTAACACAATGTATTAGCCTCTAAGAAGAAGACCTCTGTATTATTGGGTTAGGGAAATGTCTGTTATGTATGAGGTTAATCGATATCTGTAATTGGATTATTAAGAGACCACCCCCATGTGGTTTGGCCCCTGAGGTCCCGGGACCTATAAAAGTCCGCTGCCACGAGGTCCCGCGTCGATCTTCAGGGAGAGCGCTTTGGACTGTGTGACCTCCTGGAGTGTCTCTGTTTGAGCGAGGCCTAGAGGGCTTGATCAGGCAGATACGAGGATCGAACCCATGGTGGGATAGGTACTGTAGTTGAACTGTAATTGTGTTTTGTCAAAATAAAGATTAGTTGATCAAGTGCTTGATTCAGTGGTTTTTGACTAAATAGAATGGGGGAAGCTTAGAACGAGCTATTTACATTGGGGGCTCGTCTGGTATCTCAACAGACCCCCAAGCACAAGTTTGCGATCAAGGGTGTTGAGCTGTTTCGATCGCGAGTGCAGAAATCGGGCCCACTGTGCGGATTTCGCATTGTTTTTCGGCACTTCGTTGGTCGGAGCGGATCGATCATTCACGGGCTTGGGATAGGGTCTAATCGAGATCACTAGAGCAGAGTCTAGCAAGCACGGGGAGGTGGTTAGCACTCCTTTGGGTTGGGGGCCCATAAAGAAAACTCGGGCGTGGTGTGGCCCAAACTTGGTCGTAGTTGGCAGACTGCAGCTGCTTTAATGAGAGCCTGAGGCGTTTCATTGGATGTGGAGTGGCCCAAGGTTAGGTTTGTAATCCAATTGGTGGGGTATTGAAATACAGGTCTGACCAACGTATCAATCGGATCTTTGCCGGGAGCGCGAATTGAAAAGGTTCGCTCTGAAAATCGGCATCGATAACTCACAGAACCCCCGGTGTCCAGCGGAGAGGAGTGTCTGCGTGTAGATACCTGAGTCCCGTGTGATGGATGAAGAATCTCGTAAAGGTACTGTGCTTGGATGGACAGAGTATACATTGGCCAGAATACTCCAGTCCATTCAAGAATTCAATTGGTCAATTTTAGTTTGATTTGAGTGCCCGTGTTTGAGGAGGGATACGCATTAAAACTAGGGGTTCGAGAATGTGTCTATATTGTTACAGCCAAATTTCCAAATACAGAATTTCAAATTAAAGTTCTGCCAGTAAGGTGGAATTCGAATTCCTGTATATAGAACTTCGGAGTTGGTGCATGTCCGTGATCGATTCCGAATAGCTGCTGATCAACAGTGAATAGTATCCCTTTGGTCGATTGTTAATTAGTACCTCATAGCGAAGAGTACCTGAGAGATGGGAACCTGGGTTACTTGGTGAAAAGTAATCCGAATGCGAAGGGTACCCCTAATTCTGTAGAACTTAGAGAGGAGGGATAGAGGTTCCCCTATAGAAGTCCAGTCTTGGTAGGATAGTAACATTCGGGAGGAAAAGTAATCATTTAAGAAGTAGTACCCCTCAGCAAAGAGTAACCTAGGAAGGGGAAAATCTTCGGTATCAGAGGGAGAGGTTCACTGAGTGATAACAGCGTGTCGCAGTGTTGGGAGCGAGTGTTCGTGAACTGTGCGCTAGTGCTTCAATTATTATTGTAAATTGTAAAAATCTAGCGTTTGTATTGTCATCGGATTCGGATCGTGTAAATATCCTGTGTACATAAATAAACTTAGGGTGTATTAAGATTTAGAAGTTAAGATTTTGATTTTGATAAGTCCGCGGACTGCTGTTTGTATTGCTGCTTGTGTGAGCGTTTACGGATTAGATACATGAAGTAAGAGTGTGGTTGAATTAAATATTTGTATTCGTTTAGATTATGGTATTGTGGGAATCTGAGTATGGTTCGATCAGGGGTTGTATTCTTTCGATCGCTGTGTCGGGAGAGGAGTCGTTCCGCTGATCGATTGCACCACGAGGAGGATTTCTTAGGGTGCTTGATTTGTGTTACTCGCGTGTCTGAAGATCATTTTCGGGTGTTTGGATTGAGGATTAAATGAGCGCGGGAATGTGTTTGATTGTTCCCTGGAGTACTCTGATCCTTGAATGATTGGGGATTGAGAAAGTTCTAAGGTTGAAAGGGTGTGGACTTGTGGGAGATAAGAGAAGAATTTGAATAGAAGAATAGGATTGGTGGAACTAAGGAGTAAAAAGAGTTGCGAGGTTGCGAGCGTTTTGACACATTAGCCATTGTCTAAGAGCGAAGTCAAAGCCAATCAACCTACAAGCCTGAGATAGACACTAAATGCTGGAGAAACACAGCGGGTCAGGCAGCATCTCTGGAGAGAAGGAAAAGGTGACGTTTCGAGTCCAAAACGCTCACTCAACAGTCGGCACGATGGTGTTGTGGTAGAGTTGCTGCCTCACAGTGCCAGACACCCGGGTTCCATCCTGACCATGGGTGCTGTCTGTGCAGAGTTTGTACGTTCTCCCAGTGACCGCATGGGTTTTCTCCGGGCGCTCCAGTTTCCTGTGAGTCCAAAACGCCAACCATTCCTTTTCTCCAGAGATGCTGCCTGATCCATTGAGTTACTCCAGCATTTTGTGTCTATCTTCGGTGTAAACTGGCATCTGCGGTTCCTTCCCACACAACCTACAAACCTGCACGTCTTTGGAGTGCGGGAGTAAAACGGAGCACCCGGAGAAAACCCACGGGGGAGAACGTGCAAACTCCGTACAGTCAGCACCCGTGGTCGGGATCGAATCCGGGGCCTCTGGCGCTGTGAGGCAGCAACTCTACCGCTGCGCCACCGTGAAGCCCGCTGCGTTACAATGCAAAAATGAGCAGAGGACTATTCAGCTGCTGCACGAGGTTGCGATATCAAGAAGGCAGTTGTTTGAACAGCTGTGCTTCACGGAGCCAGCACTGGACAAGTGCCTGATTTAGCCTTACCCAATAAGGCAATCCTTGCAAAAATAAAAACCTAACTCTCTCCAGAACCCCTTGTTCTGCTCATTAACATGCTCCACCGCCCCACCCCCCTGGCAGTGAAGAGAATCCTTTGTTCCCCAATTACAGCTATTAATTTCTAATTGTCTCAGTATTTTCCAGGGGTGTTAACACCTGAACCAATTACAGTATTATAAATCCGCTGTCTTGAAAAAGGACTGCGACAAATTGTCTTCCTTTGTGGGAGAATTCGTAAAAGAAATCGAGGTTGTATGTTTCACAAATTAAACCAACCACCACTGGAAACATGTCATACCTGACACATCCGTGTTCAGAAGTAATAGCCCTGTCCCACGGTTCAAGTTCATTCCAAGAGCTCTCCTGAGTTTAAAAAAAAAATCAAACCCGTAAGCACGGAGAATGAACGTAGCGGGTACGTCGGAGCTCTGCGACGTCTCTTAGCGGCTCGTAACACTAATGGCAGATACTCGGGAAGACTCGCTAACGGCAGGTAAGCACGGGAAGACTCAGGAAGATTTTTCAACACTTTGAAAAAATGTCCACAAGAGCCCCGAGTACCGACGAGTGGCCATTACCGTAAATCTCCGAGTTCGAATCAGGGCAAACTCGGGAGAACTCTTGGAATGAACTCGTACCGTGGGACAGGGCTTTAAGGAGGATTTAATTGTAGCTTCTCCGCACTAACGTAACGACGGCAAAGGAGAAATATTTTTTAAGTATTAATTTCTTCACAATGGAATTCTGTAACACCAGATAATTTCTGCCTCGTTCAATCTCTGAAAAAGAGCTTTTGTCCCTCGCTTTTTTGTTCTACAACTTAGTGGCATTCCTAACTGTCACTGTATGTCATGTTGTCACTTGCGGGCGGAGCACCAAGGCAAATTCCTTGTATGTGAATACTTGGCCAATAACTCATTAATTCATTCGTTCAAGATGTTTTTAGACAGGCGCGTGGATATGCAGGGAATGGAGGGATATGGATCACACGCCGACAGAGGAGATCAATTCATTTCGGCATCATGTTCAGCATGGACGATGTGGGCCGAAGGGCCTGCTGCCTTGCTGTACTGTAGTTTCAGATAACTATTGAAGATAGTATGGTACTATTCTGGAACGTATTAAATCTTTAGTCTGTGGAATTCTTTGCCACAGAAGGCTGTGGAGGCCAAGCCAATGGATATTTTTAAGGCAGAGATAGATAGATTCTTGATTAGTACAGATGTCAGGGGTTATGGAGAGAAGGCAGGAGAATGGGGTTGGGAGGGAGAGATAGATCTGCCACGATTGAATGGCGGAGTAGGCTCAATGGGCCAAATGGCCTAATTCTACTCCTATCACTTATGACCTTATGACCTTAAGTGTCTTGACCTGAAGGGTCACCTCTTCCTTTTCTCCAGAGATGCTGCCTGTCCCCGTTGAGTTGCTCCAGATTTTGGTGTCTATCTTTGGTGTAAAACAGCATCTGCAGTTCCTTCCTATAGATAAGATTTATTGAAGTCTCGATTACCATTGAAGCCTTGATCAGCCATGATTGAATGGCAGAGTAGAATTGATGGGCCAAATGGCCTAATTCTACTCCTATCACTTATGACCTTATGACCTTAAATCCAGTCTACCCAGCGGGCTTGACCCACTGCAGTTCACCTACCCCCGTAACAGGTCCACGGACAATGCCATCGCATTGGCCCCACACTCATCCCTGGAACACCTGGATAAGAGAGTCACCTACGGCAGACTCCCATTCATAGATTACAGCTCTGCCTTTAATACAATCATACCATCCAAGTTTATCAACTAACTCGCGGGATTTGGTGTCAGCACTCGTCTCTGCAACTGGATCCTCGACTAAGGGCGGTCAGGGTGGCTCAGCGGTAGAGTTGCTGCCTCACAGATCAAAGCAGCGCTGGAGACCCGGGTTCGACTACGGGTGCTGTCTGCACGGAGTTAGCACGTTCTCCCCGTGGCCTGCGTGGGTTTCCTCCGAGATCTTCGGTTTCCTCCCACACTCCAAAGACGTACAGGTTTGTAGGTTAATTAGCTTTGGTATAAATGTAAAAATTGTCCCTAGTGGGTGTAGGATAGTGTTAATGTGCGGGGATCGCTGGTCGGCGTGGACCCGGTGGGCCGGGGGGCCTGTTTCTGCGCTGTATCTCTAAACTAAAGACTTCCTGACCAACAGACCCCAACCAGTGAGGATAGGGGACAAATCATCCTCCACGATAATCCTCAACCCTGGTGCTCAGCCGGGAGGCGTTCTCAGCCCCCTTTCTTCATAGACAATAGGTGCAGGAGTAGGCCATTCGGCCCTTTAGTACTCCTTTACTGTTTCCAATGCTGTATGACTCAATGCTATCAGTGGAAACCATTTTTGGATAAAATTCACATCAATTTATTTTTAACGATTGCAGCGAATGTGTGAATCTGCTAGCAGAACTCTAATGATCTCTCGTTAGATCTTTGATACTCGCAGAGTTCACATCCCCATGTAAAACCCATTCAAGTCAACCATATCAGTCGTAGAATCCCACCACACACCCAACCAGCTCCATTTTAACTTAAACCTTCTGACAAAACTGTATAATTTGGAACCCTTTGTTCTTTATTCCACCTTTCCCTTCACTTGAAACCTTTGTTAGGGCAGGGGTTTTTATTCCCCCCCATTAAATTACTAATCTGTCGGCAGCTGTTCCCATTGCCCTTGATGACTTACAGTTGCTGTTCTAATGAGGGGGACTTGAGATTGTGGCAGGCTGCCAGTATCGAACCAGGAAGTGAGTGAGGCCGTTGTTTCGTGGAGACAGTCGGCCTCCTCCATGCTGTGTATGCTGGTGTACCAATCCACACGCACCCATGTACAGAGGGAGGAGAACTGGTGAGTCACAGAGTCATAGGGTTGTGTATTCATAAGTTCATACAGTAAGTGATAGTCGAGTCTACTCCGCCATTCAATCGTGGCCTATCTATTAACCCCAGTCTCCTGCCTTCTCCCCATAAACACTGACACTCGTAATAATCAACAAATAATCAACAAAACAAACATGGACACAACAGGCCCTTCGGCCCAACTTGCCCACACCCGCCCAACATGTCCCATCTACACCAGTCCCACCTGCCCGCGTTTGGCTCATTATGGGTTGAAATCCTGGGGGGGGGGGGGGGGTGACACATAACTCTCGTGTTTGATAGCGATTTCTGCCCCTGCCCATATCCCTCCAAACCTGTCCTATTCACGTACCTGTCGAAATGTTTCTTAAACGTTGGGATAGTCCCAGCCTCAACTACCTCCTCTGGCAGCTTGTTCCATACACCCTTTGTGTGAAAAAGTTACCCCTCAGATTCCCGTTAAATCTTTCCCCCCTCACCTGAAACCTATGTTATAATTGTAAGAATGTAATACAATCTGCTGTATTTCAATTAAATCCATAAAATTAAAAGTTAAGAAAAATGGTACTGGTTGATATTGGTACCATTGTTTTGAAAGCTAGCTGCAAACTATGGACATTATCATTGACTGATTATTAAGATGGAAGTTGCCATTGAAATTCAATGATAAATTCCAAAATTAAGATATGATTGAAACTCTGTCCAGTTCAAGACACCAAAGACTATTTTATTCTCCTTGTTAAGAGTTAGATAGAGCTCTTAAAGATGGCGGAGTCAGGGGATATGGGGAGAAGGCAGGAACGGGGTACTGAGTGTGGATGGTCAGCCACACAATGAAGCAAGAATTTAATTGTCCTATCTGGGACACGTGGCAATAAACTCTCTTGACTTGACTTGATTTGACAGCCATGATCACATTGAATGGTGGTGCTGGCTCGAAGGGCCGTATGGCCTTCTCCTGCACCTATTGTCTATGTATCTATGTAATTGGATTATTTAGAAAAATTATTTTGTAATATTCTGAGTCAAAATCAAAAGCCAGATCCATTTTCTGATTAATTACCAGTTGTAAGAGATTAGACAGCGCTTGCAGCACCAGAGACCCGGGTTCGATCTCGACTACGGGTGCTGTCTGTCATGAGTTTGTACGTTCTCCCCGTGACCTGCGAGGGTTTTCTCCGAGATCTTCGGTTTCCTCCCACACTCCGAAGACGTACAGGTCTGTACGTTAATTGACTTGGGATAAGTGTTAAATTGTCCCTAGTGAGTGTAGGATAGTGTTGGTGTGCGGGGATCGCTGCTGGGCGCGGACTCGGTGGGCCGAAGGGCCTGTTTCCGCGCTGTATCTCTAAACTAAACTAAACTTAACAAAGTAAAAGGGCATCTGTAATCCATTAGATAGGCATCCATTAATGACATTGTTTGTGCTTTGCCCTTAAAGCAATTATTCCTTAAAAATCTAGAATAAATATTTGTGATTTACAATCAAGTTGAATGACAAGTTGTTATTCACATCTTTGCTGGCTTATCTATTGTGTTAAAACAGAATAAAGCTTCACAAAAAATAAACTCCCCCCCCCCCCCCCCCCCCTCCCGATTATTGATTCTGTTTGCAAATAATATTGATTTAAGGATTTCTCAGTTCAAATAAATTTCAAATAAAATGTCGCAGTAACTGAGGCCCTGATGAAAAGAACAAGCTGGGTATCTGTGAATCTTCAAACAAGTACATTAGCATCACTGCTGGTAAACCGCAGGGATAAACTAAGACATCTAGTTTTTAAACATATCTGGATGTCTGACAGTGACAACTGTATCAACGTAACAAATGGCTGCAGAATTACTGTCAAATTGCACCTCTAAACCAGAGGCCATTGGAAATAACTTTTTAATTACTCTGAGTTAACATTTATGGAAGTTATTGGAAGACATTTTACTGTGGCTCCAGACGGCATTTTAATCTAACTCCTTTTTATCATCAAAATACATATATTTAGATAGACACAAAATGCTGGAGTTACTCAGCGGGCCAGGCAGCATCTCTGGAGAGAGACACAAAATGCTGGAGTAACTCAGCGGGTCAGGCAGCATCTCTGAAGAAAAGGAATGGGTGACGTTTCAGGTTGGAACCCTTCTTGAAACCTGAAGATGGGTTCCAACCCGAAACTTCACCACAGCTGTGTTAGCGAGAAGCAAGCAAAGAGTGTCAACATGGCTGGTAAAGTTACCATGATTCATTACAATAATGGAAAGTCTAGAAAACGGGACAAATCAGCGCGCGGTTCCCTGTTCTGTAGTCCACCAGAGATGCTTGCTGCTAAAACTCCAAGGAGAGACACAAAATCCTGGAGTTATGGGCCTGTTCCACTTAGGTGATTTTTAAGGCAACAACAGGCGACTAGTTTGTCGCCACATGTTCGCCGGCGGTCGCTGGGAGTAGTCTCCACAGTTGCGCAAAAAGTCGTAGCGTCTTTCTAGTCATCGTTACATTTTCACCACGTTGAAAACGTTTCGGCGACAGTAGGTTTGATGCGAATGAACGTAGCTTGACTTCTCCTGACATAGGTTGTCGCCAGGATGGCGTAGGTTGTCGCCGGTTTCTCGCCGAGCTGCTACGACTATGACAGTCTCCGGCAGTTGCCTAGAAAAATCGCCAAGTGGGACAGGCCCATTACTCAGCGGCACAGGCAGTATCTCTGGAGAGGAGGAATAGGTGAGGTTTCGTCTCGGTCACCCCTTCCTTCTCTCCAGAGATGCTGCCTGTCCCACTGAGTTGCTCCAGCATTTTGTATCTATCTCCGGTTTAAACCAGCATCTGCAGTTCCCTTCTGACACAAGGCTCCCAAGTAGGCAGCTAGCATTAAATGTGCATGTGTAATGCGAGTGGCCTGACAGGACAATGTGCATGGCTGTACTAATTACGGGTGTATGCAGTGCAGCAGAGTGCAGGAGTTGGAACATTGCCCATCTCTGGGCAGAGGGTCTCGATAGCTGCAGGTCACAGTCAGACTGCATGTCTACCAGGGTTAATTAGAGTGATTGATGAAGATATGTCAGCTTTATCTAAAGGATTTGGCTTAAGCATCCGGGAAACCTCAGACAGGGCTGTTTTTTATGTTTTATGTCTTACAGATCAAATTCTGGCCCCAACAAAGAACTCAAGATTGGTCACAATGGAAACTTCAACTCGAACGGGATTTACTAATATCGTTTTCTGAGTTTATACATGTGTGATTCATAATATTTCAAACAATTGTGGTTCCCTTTTTACTGACATATCTCCTTACATATTTCTTATGTCTTTGAGGATTTTGGAATCCTTTTGGCCCCTATTTATCAAGGATTAAGATTTTTTTTAAAGATTCATCTTGAGAAAACTTCTATGGAAGACTAAACTCTTGCCTGCGTTTCAAGTACCGTGGATCTGACATAAAGCCGTAATAAGTTGGGAAATTAGTTGCCACATATATCCGAATGAAACAGAGAAAAATAAAATCACATCGAAAAATCAACGACAATTTAGATCTGAGGACTCAAAGCCCCCGCGACAACAGTTATTTTTGGACAGAGCGATCAAAGTACGATCAAACAGCAATTAAATCATAGGAAATAATTGCTTCTTTTCCTGAGATTAAAACCAATAAAGACAATCTCGATGTAATGATGACAAAAATGAACATCGCTATAACCAAAGGCCCATGCTTTCCCATTTATTATCTTTCTTCCAGATGTTGTCGAGGCAGCTTCTTCCGATTACACTTCTGTTCTATTTCTTTCCCTTTGTCATCTTTCCTTTCTGCCATTTGTCCGTCCGTTTTAACCAAAGCACAAAGTGCTGGAGGAACTCAGTGGGTCAGGCAGCGACTGTGGAGGGAATGGACAGACGACCTGTATCAGGTTGGGACCTTTCTTCAGAGTGCCCATTCCCTCTACAGATAGCCAGACTATCGCAACGTTTAAGCAACAGTTAGACAGGTACATTGATTGGACAGGTTTGGAGGGATATGGACCAAGCGCAGGCACTAGTGTAAACATACAAACATAGAAAATAGGTGCAGGAGTAGGCCATTCGGCCCTTCGAGCCAGCACCGCCATTCAATATGATCATGGCTGATCATCCAAAATCAGTACCGTTCCTGCTTTTTCCCCATATCCCTTGATTCCGTCAGCTCTAAGAGCTATGTCTAGCTGGGGATCCGAATGGCCTACTCCTGCACCTATTGTCCATTGTCTTTCTTGAAAACATCCAGTGAATTGGCCTCCACTGCCTTCTGTGGCAGAGAATTCCACAGATTCACAACTCTCTGGGTGAAAACGTTTTTCCTCATCTCAGTTTTAATGGCCTATCCCTTATTCTTAAACCGTACTAATCAAGAATCTGTCTATCTCTGCCTTAAAAATATCCATTGATTTGGCCTCCACAGCCGTCTGCAGCAAATAATTCCACAGATTCACCACCCTCTGAAATGTTTCTAATTTACAGGTAAAATAAGTGCATTTATTGAATGTATTAATTAATTTTGATTTTGATAAATTAATTGATTAATTGATTTTTTTGAATTTTCTGGAAAACAAATTATTGAAAATTAGTGGAATTAGGCAATTTTACTGATTTTTGTTTGCTGAAAATTCAATAATTAGTGAGTAATTAATTTATTTGATTAATCAGTACTTAAATAAGTTTTACCAATTAGTAAAATCAATAATTACTAATACCAAAATTAGTAAATTTAATTAATTTTCATTCTTTAGGTTTCTGAAAATTCAATTAGTAATTAGTGAGTAATTTATTTATCTGATTAATCAGTACTTAAATAAATTTTATTAATTAGCAACATCAGTAATTACTAATACCAAAAGTAGTAAATTTAATTAATTTTTCTTCTTTTGTTTTCCGAAAATTCAATCAGTAATCAGTAATCCATAATTAATTACTAACTACGTGTAGTAACATTAATAATTACTAAAACTAATATTAGTAAATTTTTACTAATTTTTGTTCTTTTGAAAAATCATTGCAATGGAAGAAATAAAATGTTCCCACATGTGTCTGAAGGAACTGCAGATGCTGGTTTAAATCGAAGATAGACACAAATTGCTGGAGTAACTCAGCGGGACAGGCAGCATCTCTGGAGAGAAGGAATAGGTGACGTTTTGGGTTGAGATCCTTCAGACTGACGTATGATCAGATTGAAATGTTCCCACATCTTGTCTTCAGCGGAAGCAGAATGACTGGGGGACGTAAGGAAATACATTTGATCCTTAAATTATTCAAGGATATGATTATCCAGTAGGAAATGTTCTGGACCTGTGCATGGACTTCCAGCCCACAGATAATTGTAATCCTCGTAACCC